>NW_024400226.1:0-41779 GCF_905171765.1 Bufo bufo
TGCCCCTCATTGAATACCTTGGGGTGTCTTCTTTCCAAAATGGGGTCACATGTGGGGTATTTTTTCTGCCCTGGCATTTTAGGGGCCCCAAAGCGTGAGAAGAAGTCTGGTATCCAAATGTCTAAAAATGCCCTCCTAAAAGGAATGTGGGCCCCTTTGCGCATCTAGGCTGCAAAAAAGTGTCACACATCTGGTATCTCTGTACTCAGGAGAAGTTGGGGAATGTGTTTTGGGGTGTCATTTTACATATACCCATGCTGGGTGAGATAAATATCTTGGTCAAATGCCAACTTTGTATAAAAAAAAAATGGGAAAAGTTGTCTTTTGCCAAGATATTTCTCTCACCCAGCATGGGTATATGTAAAATAACACCCCAAAACACATTGCCCAACTTCTCCTGAGTACGGAGATACCACATGTGTGACACTTTTTTGCAGCCTAGGTGGGCAAAGGGGCACACATTCCAAAGAGCACCTTTAGGATTTCACAGGTCATTTACCTACTTACCACACATTAGGGCCCCTAGAATGCCAAGGCAGTATAACTACCCCACAAGTGACCCCATTTTGGAAAGAAGACACCCCAAGGTATTCCGTGAGGGGAATGGCGAGTTCCTAGAATTTTTTATTTTTTGTCACAAGTTAGCGGAAAATTATGATTTTTTTTCTTTTATTTTTTTTTCTTACAAAGTCTCATATTCCACTAACTTGTGACAAAAAATAAAAACTTTCATGAACTCACTATGCCCATCAGCGAATACCTTGGGCGGTCTTCTTTCCAAAATGGGGTCACTTGTGGGGTAGTTATACTGCCCTGGCATTCTAGGGTCCCAAATGTGTGGTAAGTAGTTTGAAATCAAAATGTGTAAAAAATGGCCGGTGAAATCCGAAAGGTGATCTTTGGAATGTGGGCTCCTTTGCCCACCTAGGCTGCAAAAAAGTGTCACACATGTGGTATCTCCGTACTCAGGAGAAGTTGGGCAATGTGTTTTGGGGTGTCATTTTACATATACCCATGCTGGGTGAGAGAAATATCTTAGCAAAAGACCACTTTTCCCATTTTTTTATACAAAGTTGGCATTTGACCAAGATATTTATCTCACCCAGCATGGGTATATGTAAAATGAAACCCCAAAACACATTGCCCAACTTCTCCTGAGTACGGAGATACCACATGTGTGACACTTTTTTGCAGCCTAGGTGGGCAAAGGGGCCCACATTCCAAAGAGCACCTTTCGGATTTCACCGGCCATTTTTTACACATTTTGATTTCAAACTACTTACCACACATTTGGGCCCCTAGAATGCCAGGGCAGTATAACTACTCCACAAGTGACCCCATTTTGGAAAGAAGACACCCCAAGGTATTCTCTGATGGGCATAGTGAGTTCATAGAAGTTTTTATTTTTTGTCACAAGTTAGTGGAATATGAGACTTTGTAAGAAAAAAAAAAAATCATAATTTTCCACTAACTTGTGACAAAAAATAAAAAGTTCTATGAACTTACTATGCCCATCAGCGAATACCTTAGGGTGTCTACTTTCCGAAATGGGGTCATTTGTGGGGTCTTTGTACTGTCTGGGCATTGTAGAACCTCAGGAAACATGACAGGTGCTCAGAAAGTCAGAGCTGCTTCAAAAAGCGGAAATTCACATTTTTGTACCATAGTTTGTAAACGCTATAACTTTTACCCAAACCATTTTTTTACCCAAACATTTTTTTATTTATCAAAGACATGTAGAACAATAAATTTAGAGAAAAATTTATATATGGATGTCGTTTTTTTTGCAAAATTTTACAACTGACTAAATTTCAATTAATAACAAAAAAAGTAAAAATGTCAGCAGCAATGAAATACCACCAAATGAAAGCTCTATTAGTGAGAAGAAAAGGAGGTAAAATTCATTTGGGTGTTAAGTTGCATGACCGAGCAATAAACGGTGAAAGTACTGTAGGTCAGAAGTGTAAAAAGTGGCCTGGTCATTAAGGGTGTTTAAGCTATAGGGGCTGAGGTGGTTAAAAAGGCTGCACAGCTGCCAATCAACAAGCGTCATACTACTTTTACCAAGAGGCCATCACAGCCATGCCTACTAATGGCATGGCTGTGATTGGCCAGAGCAGCATGTGACCCAGGCTCTATATAAGCTTGGGTCACGTAGCGCTGCACGTCACTCTGCTGTTGCAAGTGTAGGGAGAGGATGCTGCTGGACTTGTGATTTCAGGGAGAGCATAGGAGAGAATCTAACTCAGCGATCTACAGACAAATAGTTGTGTGGGTGCAGGGCACTATCGTTTTACCCTGCCCTGAGCTCATTGACCAAAAAATACAAACTTTTAGAATTATGTTAGTTAGGTGGGTGGCGGCGGCGGCCATTTTATGCATGCTCAGTGCACCAGCACTGCATCTGGGCTTTTGGGACATTGCAAATCACCATTTTTTGGGGGCAAACTACAACATCTGTATTAGTCAGTGTGCAATTTAAGTTAGAAATGCACCTTTTTCCAAAAAACAGTATTTTCCAGATCTGCAAGTGTTAGGCCCCTTTCAAACGAGCGTGACGGATTAGGTCCGGATGCGTTCAGGGTGCATTCAGTGAAACTCGCACTATTTTGCAAACAAGTTCAGTCTGCTTTATCTGCGATTGCGTTCAGTTGCTAATTTTTTTCCGTGCGGGTGCAATGCGTTTTGATGCGTTTTTCACGCTCGTGATAAAAAACTGAAGGTTTACAAACAACATCTCTTAGCAACCATCAGTGAAAAACGCATCGCACCCGCACTTGCTTGAGGATGCAATGCGTTTTTTACACAGCCCCATTCACTTCTATGGGGCCAGGGCTTCGTGAAAAACGCAGAATATAGAAGATGCTGCGATTTTCACGCAACGCAGAACTGAAACGTGAAAAACAACGCTCATGTACACAGACCCATTGAAATGAATGGGTCAGTATTCAGTGCGGGTGCTATGCGTTCATGTCACGCATTGCACCCGCGCGGAAAACTCGCTCGTGTGAAAGGGGCCTTAAATTCAAGTTTAATATATACAGCTTTCATATTTTTTGGCAATCTACAACATCTGTATTAGTTAGGCCTCTTTCACATGGGCGTTGCGGGAAAATGTACGGGTGCGTTGCGGGAACACCCGCGATTTTTCCGCACGAGTGCAAAACATTGTAATGCGTTTTGCACTTGCGTGAGAAAAATCGCACGTGTTTGGTACCCAAACCCGAACTTCTTCACAGAAGTTCGGGCTTGGGATCGGTGTTCTGTAGATTGTATTATTTTCCCTTATAACATGGTTATAAGGGAAAATAATAGTATTCTGAATACAGAATGCATAGTACAATAGCGCTGGAGGGGTTAAAAAAATAAAATAAATGTAACTCACCTTAATCCACTTGCTGGCGCTGCCGGCATCTCGTCTGTCTCTTTCTGTGCTGAGCATTCATTCCAGGACCTTTGATGACGTCACTCCGGTCATCACATGATCCATCACCATGGTAAAAGATCATGTGACGTACCATGTGATGACCGGAGTGACGTCATCAAAGGTCCTGGAATGAATGCTCAGCACAGAAGGAGACAGAGGAGATGCCGGCAGCGCCAGCAAGTGGATTAAGGTGAGTTAAATTTTTTTCTTTTTTTTTAACCCCTCCAGCGCTAGTTTACAATGCATTCTGTATTCAGAATGCTATTATTTTCCCTTATAACCATGTTATAAGGGAAAATAATAATGATCGGGTCTCCATCCCGATCGTCTCCTAGCAACCGTGCGTGAAAATCGCACCGCATCCGCACTTGCTTGCAGATGCTTGCGATTTTCACGCAACCCCATTCACATCTATGGGGCCTGCGTTGCGTGAAAAACGCACAAAGAGGAGCATGCTGCGATTTTCACGCAACGCACAAGTGATGCGTGAAAATCACTGCTCATGTGAACACCCCCATAGAAATGAATGGGTCAGTATTCAGTGCGGGTGCAATGCGTTCACCTCCCGCATCGCATCCGCGCGGAATACTCGCTCGTGTGAAAGGGGCCTTAGTGTGCAATTTAAGGTAGAAATACACCCATCATTTTCTGGGGTTTAAAAAACACACCCTTGACAAAAAACACTATTTTCAGGCCTTGCAGCATCAGCACGTGTGAAATTTCAGGCTTATATACTGCTGTCAAATTCAGTTTTTAAACAAACACTCATTTGGGCACAAAAAATTTAGATGGCAGCCTTTGATGCAGATGTCATTGTGAGATACACCCTTAATACATTTGGGTTATATTCAGAGATTTTAAATTTGGTGCACCAATATTGAATTTAGGCCTACACTGGTTCAGGCCCTGTGAGATACCCCCTCTACTTTCAGGGGTTTAAATTAGGCATTTGAAATACAGCCATTTGAAATACAGCCATTTTGTGCAAAGACATTTACTTCAGGCCTACAGAGGTTCAGGCCCTCTGAGATACCACCTCTACATACAGGGGTTTGAATTAGGCATTTGAAATACAGCCATTTTGTGCAAAGATATATTTACTGCAGGCATACACTGATTCAGGGCGTGTGTGATCCACCCTATACATACAGGGGTTTGAATTAGGCATTTGAAATACAGCCGTTTGAAATACAGCCATTTTGTGCAAAGATACAGTCCTGATCAAAAGTTTAAGACCACTTGAAAAATGGCAAAAAATCATTGTTGGATCTTAACAAGGTTCCAAGTAGAGCTTCAACATGCAACAAGAAGAAATGAGTGAGACAAAACATTTTTTGAGCATTCAATTAATTGAAAATAACGATTAAACTGACACAGGCCTGATCAAAAGTTTAGGACCACATGCCTTTAAATGGAAAAATCTGTGCAAAGATGTGGATTCATTGTCATTTTCTGTCAGGTAGTCACATGTTGTGATGGCAAAGGCAAAAAAACTCGGCCTTTTTGAACGTGGTCGGGTTGTTGAGCTGCATAAGCAGGGTCTCTCACAGCGCGCCATCGCTGCTGAGGTGGGACGCAGTAGGACAGTCATTTGGAATTTCTTAAATAATCCTGAGGGTTATGGAACAAAAAAGTAAAGTGGAAAACCCAAAAGAATTTCACCAGCACTGAGCCGGAGGATCAAATTGGCTGTCCGTCAAGACACTGGACGATCCTCGACCCAAATTAAGGCCCTTACTGATGCTGACTGCAGCCCTATAACCATCAGACAGCATCTGAGACTGAACGGCTTCAAAAAGAAAAGTCTTCAAAGACCTTGTCTCCTTGAACGCCACAGAACTGCTCGTTTGGACTTTGCAAGAGAGCACCAAACATGGGACATTCAAAGGTGGAAGAAAGTTTTTTACTCTGATGAGAATTTTTTTTACCTTGATGGTACTGATGGTTTCCAACGTTAGTGGCATGACAAACAGATCCCACCTAAGATGTTTTCTACGCGCCACAGTGGAGGGGGCGCCATAATGGTCTGGAGTGCTTTTTCCTTCAGTGGAACAATGGAGCTTCAGGAAGTGCAGGGGCGTCAAACGGCCGCTGGCTATGTCCAGATGTTGCAGAGAGCATTCCTCATGACTGAGGGCCCTTGTCTGTGAGGTAAAAACTGGGTTTTTCAACAGGACAACACTACAGTACACAATGCCCGCAGGACAAGGGACTTCTTCCAGGAGAATACCATCACTCTTTTGGCCCATCCTGCGTGTTCCCCTGATTTAAATCCAATTGAAAACCTTTGGGGATGGATGGCAAGGGAAGTTTACAAAAATGGACAACAGTTCCAGACAGTAGATGGCCTTCGTGCGGCCGTCTTCACCACTTGGAGAAATGTTCCCACTCACCTCAGGGAAACGCTTCCATCAAGCATGCCGAAACAAATTTTTGAAGTGATCAACAATAACGGCGGAGCTACTCATTACTGAGTTCATGTTTGGAAGTTGGATTTCTGTTTTGGGGGGGGTTTAGTCCTAAACTTTTGATCAGCTGAAAAACAGCCTGTTTCAGTTTATTCGTTGTTTTCATTAAATTGAATGCTCAAAAAATGTTTTGCCTCACTCCCATTTCTTCTTGTTGCCTGTTGAAGCTCTACGTGGAAGCTTGTTAAGATCCAGCCATGCTAAATATGATTTTTTTGCCATTTTTCAAGTGGTCTTAAACTTTTGATCAGGACTGTATATTTACTGCAGGCCTACAGAGGTTCCGGCCCTCTGAGATACCACCTCTACATACAGGGGTTTGAATTAGGCATTTGAAATACAGCCATTTTGTGCAAAGATATATTTATTGAAGGCCTACACTGGTTCAGGGCATGTGTGATCCCCCCTATACATACAGGGGTTTGAATTAGGCATTTGAAATACAGCCATTTGAAATACAGCCATTTTGTGCAAAGAAATCTTTAATTGAGGCCTAGTCTGGTTCAGGCCGTGTGAGTTACACCCTTTACATACTGCCGTTCTTTTCTACTATTAATTAAACACCCATTTAGGGCAAGATCCTAAATTCAAAAAATATGAGGAGAGCATCAAATAAGGGACGTGGCCCACAGGATGGGGAAAACCCTCAGCCGTGCGATGATAGAAGAGGTTAGTGGCTGCTCGGCCAGGACAACAGAAATAGGGAGCAGGTCACCTCCTAAAGCTTCCCTAATCTGACCCTGACTCCTAGCTGCATGAGCCGCCCTTGAAGGTAGGAGGGCTCATGCTCAGGAACCTCGGATCCCTACTGACCCTCCGCCGATCCCTGTGCTAGGAGCTGGGTAGACAGCCCGTTCCTCCTGGACACGGAGAAACAGGAGTCTAAAGTGGCCAATCTACAAGGGGAACAAAAACAACTTAACGTATAAACATCTATGACCACAAGGGTGGCCCTCACTGGCAGATGGTATAAAGTAGGAGGATGACTCCAGCAGACCATGGCTGAAGTACCCCTCTGCTTACTGCTCTCAGCAGAGGCTATATAGGCCCAAGTAGCCACACCCACACAGACACACTCACAGAAGGGAGTTAACCCTTCCACACCAGGGAAGGGAAGACAGCCACTTAAAGGGAAAGTGCATACATAACTAAACCTCATACACAACAAACTGGGAAAGTGCCCACATAAATATCACACCGCACCAGTTACCGCCGGCAATGGCATGCGTGGCAATCATGTCCTGGGAATCAGCCAGCAGGCCGAGACACTGCCACACACGCACACTATACTACACGTTGCCACGGGCAACCACAAGTGACGGAAGGTGTAACAGTGCACACCATACAAACCAAACTAGGAGCTACCGCATGCACTTGGCAGCAAGCTGCCTAGCAACCGCTCAGGATGCTATACCGCCAAACACAATCTTGTTGCCAGCGGCAACCACACGTGAGGCAACAAACAAGTAGCTCTCACCATGTAGTTGACCACTACCAAACCGCAGGCAACCACATGCGGGTCCAGAGTCACGACCATGACCATGGTCGTGACACCCAGTTCGAGTTGCTGCTGGTGGAGCTCCTGTTGCAGGGAGAGGACGTGGTCGATCTGTGCCAGCTACACACACAAGTGAAACCCCCTCAGGTGCGAGTAGGCGACAGAACCTGCAGCGGTATTTGGTCGGGTCTAATGCTGCTCTACGAATGGTGAGGACTGAACAAGTACAGGCGATAGTAGATTGGGTTGCTGACAGTGGATCCAGTTCCTTCACATTGTCTCCCACCCAGTCTCCTGCTGAAAGACCACAGTTGGCACCTGCAGCCGATGTCCATCAGTCTTTCACCTCACCCCCTTGCATATCAGCCAAGCAGTCTGAGCCCCAAGTCATGCAGCAGTCTCTTCTGCTTTTTGATGACTCTGTTAACAGAGTTTCCCAGGGCCATCCACCTAGCCCTGCCCCAGAAGTGGAAGAGATTAAGTGCACCGATGCCCAACCACTTATTTTTCAAGATGAGTACATGGGAGGACCATCGCAGCACATCTCGGATGATGACGAAACACAGGTGCCAACTGCTGGGGCTTTCGAAAGTGTGCAGACCGACAAGGAAGTCAGGGGTGAAGACTGGGTGGAAGATGATGTGGAGGATGATGAGGTCCTCGACCCCACATGGAATCAAGGTCATGCGAGTGACCGATGTTATTCGGAGGAAGAGGCGGTGGTCGCACAGAACCACTAGCACAGCAGAAGAGGGAGCAGGGTGCAAAAGCGGAGCGGCCGTCCTCTAGACAGAACGCCTGCTACTGCCCACCGCAGCAAGGGACCGAGCCCACCAAAGCCAGCTCCAAGGAGTTCCCTGGCGTGGCAGTTCTTCAGACAATGTGCTGACGACAAGACACGAGTGGTTTGCACGCTGTGCAATCAGAGCCTGAAGCGAGGCATAAACGTTCTCAACATGAGCACAACCTGCATGACCAGGCATTTAAGTGCAAAGCACGAGCTGCAGTGGAGTAGACACCTCAAAAACCAAGAAAGGTCTCTGGCTCCTCCTGCTTCCTCTTCTGCTGCAGTCGCGGCCTCTTCATCCACCTCTGGAGTGACAGTGCCACCTGGGACCCCACAAACAGAGGATTTGCCAGCAACACCAACCCATTTGTCACCAAGCATCTCCACAATGTCCCATGCAAGAGTTCAGCTCTCCATATCCCAAACGCTGGAGAAGAGGAAGTAACCCCCTACCCACCCGCGATCCCTAGCCCTGAATGCCAGCATTTCTAAATTACTGGCATTTGAAATGCCGTCATTCCGTCTGGTGGAGACGGATAGTTTTAAAGACCTTATGGCGGTGGCTGTCCCACAGTACATCGTGCCCAGCCGCCACTACTTTTCAAGGTGAGCCATCCCTTCCCTGCACAACCAAGTAGTGGACAAAATCAGGTGTGCACTGCGCAACGCCATCTGTGGCAAGGTGCACCTGACTACGGATACGTGGACCAGTAAGCACGGTCAGGGACGTTATATCTCCATAACAGCACACTGGGTAAATGCAGTGGCGGCTGGGCCTAAAGGCCGATAGCAGTTTGGCGCATGTCCTTCCACCACCGAGGATTGCAGGGCGCTTCAGTTTGCCTCCTGTTGCTTCCTCCTCCTACTCTGCTTCCTCATCCTCTCCCAGCTCCTCATCCGGTCAGTGTACCACCTTCACCACCAACTGCAGCACAGCCAGGGGTAAACAACAGCAGGCAGTTTAAAAACGTATCTGTTTGGGGGACAAACCACACACCGCGCAGGAGCTGTGGACGGGCCTTGAACAACAGACCGATGAGTGGTTTGTGCCAGTCAGCCTCAAGCCCGGCCTGGTGGTGTGCGATAATGGGCGAAATCTCGTAGCAGCTCTGGGACTAGCCAGTTTGACGCACATCCCTTGCCTGGCGCATGTGCTGAATTTGGTGGTGCAGAGATTCCTTAAAAATTACCCCAAAATGTCAGTGCTGCTGCATAAAGTACGGGCTGTCTGGGCGCTTTCCGCGTTCTCACCCTGCTGCTGCTCGCCTGTCAGCGCTGCCGCGTAACTTCGGCCTTCCCGCTCACCACCTCATATTCAACGTGCCCACAAGGTGGAATTCCACCTGGCACATGCTGGCCAGACTGTGCGAGCAGCAGCAGGCGATAGTGGAGTTTCAGCTGCAGCACGCATGGGTGAGTCGCTCGGCGGAACAGCACCACTTCAAAAACAATGACTGGGCCTCCATGCGAGACCTGTGTTCCTTGTTGCGCTGTTTCGAGTACTCCACCAACATGGCCAGTGCCGATAACGCCATTCTCAGCGTTACTATCCCACTTCTATGCCTCCTTGAAAAAACGCTCCTGGCGATAATGGAAGAGGATGTGGCACAGGAGGAGGAGGAAGAGGGATCATTTCGTAGGGTTTCCGGCCAGTCATTCCCAAGTGGCTCCGAGGGTGGGTTCCTGCATCTACAAACCCAAGGTACACAATTGTCCAGCTAGGGCACAGTTCTGGAGGATGAGGAGGAGGAGATGCAGGCGGAGGAACCATGTTGACAGCAGGGTGGCCCCCAGACCAGCTCATGGCCATCACTGGTGCGTGGATGGGGGGATACAGAGGACACAGACGATACACCTCCCACAGAGGACAGCTTTTCGTTGCCTCTGGGCAGCATGGCACACATGAGCGATTACATGCTGCAGTGTCTCCGCAATGACCGCCGAGTTGCCCACATTCTAACTTGTGCTGATTACTGGGTGGCCACGCTGCTGGATCCCCGTTACAAGGACAACGTACCGTCCTTTATTACATCACTGGATCGTGATCGTATGATGCGCGAGTACAAGCGCACGCTGGTAGACGCGCTGCTAGTGGCATTCCCACCTGACAGCGGGGGCACAGTAGAAGCACACGGCGAAGGCAGAGGACGACGAAGAGGTCGCCAATGCAGCTGGGGCACCGACCAGCACCACAGAAGGCAGGGTTAGCATGGCCGAAAGGTGGAAAAGCTTTGCCAGCACGCCACAACAACCAGCACCTCCAGCTGATATGGAACGTCTTAGCAGGAGGCAGTATTTCACCAACATGGTGGAGCAGTATGTGTGCACACGCCTACACGTACTGAATGACGCGTCTGCCCCCTTCAACTTCTGGGTCTCCAAATTGGGCACATGGCCTGAGCTTGCCCTTTACGCCTTGGAGGTGCTGGCCTGCCCTGCAGCCAGTATATTATCTGAACGTGTGTTTAGCACGGCAGGGGGCGTCATCACAGACAAGCGCGCCCTTTACATCCCTATAGCCTTTTCAAGGACTATTTTAGAGCCATTTTAATGCAAAAAAGTGCCAATTTTAGTGCCCTAAATAAAATAAAAAAATCTTATTTTCAATTGTCGAGTGACATTTTACCATTTTTGGCATATACAAACCCCTGCTGTGTCTGGGTGACAGGGGCCTAAATCTCTCAAAATCCTCTGTTCTATTGCTGGGTGACATGAACCCCCTTTTGCCGTGAATGAACCCCTGCTGTGCCTGGGTGACATGGGCCTAAATCTATCAAAATCCTCCGTTCTATTGCTGGGTGACATGACCCCCCTTTTGCCGTGAATGAACCCCTGCTGAGCCTGGGTGACAGGGGCCAAAATCTCTCAAAATCCTCTGTTTGTAACAGTCCTACAGGCTCACCTGAGTCAGAGGACCGCTGGCTGGAGGTAGGAGTGGAGGCCAGTGGCAAGGACCGCAGGCAGGTAGTAGGTGCAGGAAGTCTGGCAGAGGCGTAGTCGGTAGGCAGGCTGTGGGTCAGGGCAGACGGCAGTAAGCGTGGTCAGACAATCCGGATGGTAACGGTGGTAGCAGTTCAGTAGGTAGGGACAAAGCAGAAGAGTAGTCGGTAGGCAGGCAGTGGGTCAGGGCAGGCGGCAGAAAGCGTGGTCAGACAATCCGGATGGCAACGGTGGTAGCAGTTCAGTAGGTAGGGACAAAGCAGAAGAGTAGTCGGTAGGCAATTCCTGGTCAGCAGTGGACTTCCAATAGTAGCAAGAGCAGCAGATGAGGAGAAGCTTGATCAAGGCTCAGGAGCTAAATAATCAGCAAGCTGGAGTGCAAGGGGCTGGACTTATATAGGGAAGTACCAGGTGTGGGGAATCAAGGGTTATGAGCAAGGCTTGGCAAGACTGAGGTTACATAATAGGTTTCAGGAAGGAATGTCAGAGAGGACAGTAGCCTAGTAAGCAGGGCTACCGCCTGGGAGGTGGCTGGTCACGGGGTCGAATCCCAACACTGTTCTATTGCTGGGTGACATGAACCCCCTTTTGCCGTGAATGAACCCCTGCTGTGCCTGATTGACAGGGGCCTAAATCTCTCGAAATCCTCTGTTCTATTGCTAGGTGACATGAACCCCCTTTTGCCGTAAATGAACCCCTGCTGTTCCTGGGTGACAGGGGCCTAAATCTCTCAAAATCCTCTGTTCTATTGCTGGGTGATAAGAACCCCCTTTTGCCGTGAATGAACCCCTGCTGTGCTTGGTGACAGGGGCCTAAATCTCTCTAAATCCTCTGTTCTATTGCTGGGTGACATGAACCCCCTTTTGCCATGAATGAACCCCTGCTGTGCCTGGGTGACAGGGGCCTAAATCTCTCAAAATCCTCTGTTCTATTGCTAGGTGACATGAACCCCCTTTTGCCGTAAATGAACCCCTGCTGTTCCTGGGTGACAGGGGCCTAAATCTCTCAAAATCCTCTGTTCTATTGCTGGGTGATAAGAACCCCCTTTTGCCGTGAATGAACCCCTGCTGTGCTTGGTGACAGGGGCCTAAATCTCTCTAAATCCTCTGTTCTATTGCTGGGTGACAAGAACCCACTTTTGCCGTGAATGAACCCCTCCTGTGCCCGGGTGACATGGGCCTAAATTTCTCAAAATCTTCTGTTCTATTGCTGGGTGACATGAACCCCCTTTTGCCATAAATTAACCCCTGCTGTGCCTGGGTGACATGGGCCTAAATCTCTCAAAATCCTCTGTTCTATTGCTGGGTGACAAGAACCCACTTTTGCCATGAATGAACCCCTGCTGTGCCTGGGTGACAGGGGCCTAAAGCTCTAAAAATCATCTGTTCTATTGCTGGGTGACAAGAACCCACTTTTGCCGTGAATGAACCCTTGCTATGCCTGGGTGACAGGGGCCTAAATCTCTCAAAATCCTCTGTTCTATTGCTGAGTGACAAGATCCCACTTTTGCCGTGAATGAACCCCTGCTGTGCCTGGGTGACATGGGCCTAAATCTCTCAAAATCCTCTGTTCTATTGCTGGGTGACAAGAACCCACTTTTGCCATGAATGAACCCCTGCTGTGCCTGGGTGACAGGGGCCTAAAGCTCTAAAAATCATCTGTTCTATTGCTGGGTGACAAGAACCCACTTTTGCCGTGAATGAACCCTTGCTATGCCTGGGTGACAGGGGCCTAAATCTCTCAAAATCCTCTGTTCTATTGCTGAGTGACAAGATCCCACTTTTGCCGTGAATGAACCCCTGCTGTGTCTGGGTAACAGGGGCCTAAATCTCTCAAAATCCTCTGTTCTATTGCTGGGTGACATGAACCCCGGTTTGCCGTGAATGAACCCCTGCTGTGCCTGGGTGACATGGGCCTAAATCTCTCAAAATCCTCTGTTCTATTGCTGAGTGACAAGATCTCACTTTTGCCGTGAATGAACCCCTGCTCTGCCTGGGTGACCATTAAGTCCAGGCACTGCAGGGGCTTTCTATCGGAACCCAGCAGCGGCCCCCGGAATTATTCCTAGGGCAATATCAGACACATAGGTTGCATAGAATAGCAGCAGCGTGTGAGTACCCCTCTCCTTTCTGTTTTATTACTCCCCCATGGTATGACCCCCTAGTAGCAGCACCAGCCTCTCCCTGCTCTGCTATCCCTCTGCTCCTTCTCCAAATCCTTATTATGAAATCTTTCTCATTAGGATAAAACACAACATCAGCTCCACCGAGCCCCCCAGCCAAAGTGTTAAAGTGGTGTCTGAGATCCCCAAGGGCCAAGCCAAGTAATTGTAAGTTTCCATGTGAAATATGTTTGTTATACACATATAGCCTACACTGTGCCACACAATATACAGTATACCTCTACACTGTGTAGTCTGTTCTATAAGCACCACATTATTTTCTGTCTGCCACCACAAAACAATCTGGAAGTGTCCCTCCATGTGGCATCATGTATGTGGGCAGACAATGTTGTATCATGTATGTGGGCAGTCATTTTTTGAGTGCCCCCTTTTTTTTTTTTTTCTTAAGCCCCTGCCCTTCAAAATGTCTGTGCACGTCCCTGCCCTGTACTATGTGTTGTAAGTATGCAGCTGCTTAACCCTGACTGTGACATCACTGTGTATACCCTGTACTGTGATGTCACTCACTGTGCATGTTAACCCTGTACTGTCAGTCACAGTACAGGGTTAATATGCACAGTGATGTCACATACAGTACCGCCAGGGTTAATCTTTATTATCGCTTGCATATCTTGTGTTCGTGGGGGCCTCATGTTTGAGTTTCGCCTAAGGCTACTTTCACACTAGCGTTCGGATCCGCTCCTATAATGCAGACGTTTGCATCCGTTCAGAACGGATCCGTCTGCATTATAACTTAGAAAAATTTCTAAGTGTGAAAGTAGTCTGAACGGATCCGTCCAGACTTTACATTGAAAGTCAATGGGGGCGGATCCGTTTGAAGATTGAGCCATATAGTGTCATCTTCAAACGGATCCGTCCCCATTGACTTACATTGTAAGTCTGGACGGATCCGCTTGCCTCCGCACGGCCAGGCGGACACCCGAACGCTGCAAGCAGCGTTCAGGTGTCCGCTCGCTGAGCGGAGCAGAGGCTGAACGCTGGCAGACTGATGCATTCTCAGCGGATCCGCGTCCACTGAGAATGCATTAGGGCTGGACGGCTGCGTTCGGGGCCGCTTGTGAGCCCCTTCAAACGGAGCTCACGAGCGGACACCCGAACGCAGGTGTGAAAGTAGCCTAAGGCCTCACAAAGTCTAGAGCCGCCTCTGGGTGGAAGACTTCTGGAACCGCTTGACAACCAGATTGAACACGTGTGCCATGTAGGGAGCATGGCTCAGCCCTCCATAATGCAGCTCTGACACCATGTTCTTCCTGTTGTCGGTCACCATGGTTCCGTTTTCAGTTGTCGAGGAGAAAGCCAGGATTTGATTTCTTGATGAAGGACACAGAACAGTTCCTCCCCTGTGTAACTCTGTTTGCCCAGGCAAACGAGGTGCAGAACAGCGCGACACCACCGTGCCCTGCACATGTGGTATGCGGGAGGGGCACTGTCCCTTAGGTGGAGGCTGAGGACACGGTGGAGGATGAGGAGGCAGAGGCGGACATTGTCGCAGGACCAACGTCTTGAGAGAGTGGAGGCGGAAGCAGCGTCACTTGACCAAGTTGCTGGTTTGGCTGTGAAGGAACCACATTCACCCAGTGGGCTGTAAAGGACATGTATTGTCCCTGACCGTAGTTACAGCTCCACACGTCGGCGCTGCTGTGCACTGACAGGCTCAAGGACTTGCCAACCTTCTGTTCTACACGTGTGTGCAGGGCTGGTACTGCCTTTTTGGCAAAGAAATGAAGGTTTGGGTCTCTCCACCTCGGCTAGGAACAAGCCATCAAAAGCAAGAAAAGGCTATAGAACATTTAGGCCTCTGCCACTCCCCTGGCACTTCTCTGTCTGACATACTGTTAGATCAAATAAATAGGAAATTAAAACACCCCAAAAAAGTCTGTAATTTTCTCACTTCACCACACAATGGCTAATAACCCCCCCCCCACTAATACATACAAAAAAGGGCTTTAGAACATATGACTGCACTGCTGAACAGCAAATATATTTTTCTTTTGCCACTAATACATAACAAAAAGGACTTTAGAACATATAACTGCACCGCTGAACGGCAAATATATTTTAATTTTGCCAGTAATACATGGCAAAAAAAGCTTTAGAATATATAACTACACTGCTGAATGGCAAATATATTTTTTCTTTTGCCACTAATGCATGACAAAACGGGGTTTAGAACATATAACTGCACAGCAAATATATTTTTATTTTACCACTAATACAAGGCAAAATGGGCTTTTGAACATATAACCACACTGCTGAACGGCAAATATATTTTTATTATGGCACTAATACATGACAAAAAGGGCTTTAGAACATATAACTGCACCGCTGAATGGCAAATAGGCCCTTATTTTTTTCCACTTATACACGCCACAGAAGGCTTTAGAACATATAACTGCACCGCTGAATGGTAAATATATTATAATTTTGACACTAATACAAGGCAAAAAGGGCTGTAGGACATATAATTGCACCACTGAACGGCAAATAGGCCTTATTTTTTTCCACTTATACATGCCACAGAAGGCTTTAGAAGATATTACAGGAGCGTGATGGTCACATGCTGGAGATAACTGGTAAGTTTT
Organism: Bufo bufo; assembly: GCF_905171765.1. Classification (NCBI taxonomy): domain Eukaryota; kingdom Metazoa; phylum Chordata; class Amphibia; order Anura; family Bufonidae; genus Bufo; species Bufo bufo. The sequence goes on from NW_024400226.1 coordinate 15,885, forward strand.
CTGTGAGTCGGACCTCACGCTCCTGTAGTCCACCCACTGGCCCCTGGTATTGTCCATACGGCACAGGTAAGTGAGTGTTAGGACCCAAGCTACTTGAGAAACCTTGGCGCAGTGCTCGGGCTCAGACATGTCCTCCACAGTAGGATATGTTGGTTAATCTCTCAATTTTAACATCAGTTTGAATGTTTAGGAAGACCGCAGAGTGCACCTGTCTTTGTTAATATTATTATTTTGCTATATTGGTTATCACATCCACATAATTGCTATCTTGTGTAGGATGTTTATTGTGGTACTTGTGGTCCACTGCGGGCATCCTCAACTGTAGGGTTGTCCCGATACCGATACTAGTATCGGTATCGGGACCGATTCCGAGTTTTCTCGGCGGTACTCAGCCGCCGATACCCCGCCCCGATACATAAATAGAATACTATGGGCGTAACTATGGGCGGGGCCCGGTGCAGTCACTGTACTCTTACACCGGGCCCCGCCGCTCACCAAAGTATTTATAAACGTGAATCCTTATCCTGTTATTAAGTTGAACTAACGCTGCCCTCTCCCATGTTCCCATGTCCCCCCTGTATCCCCACAGCACTTACTTAAGCTTCCATAGCAGGCAGAGCAGACGGCAGCAGTAACGTCAATCACTGACGTAGAGCGCCTGCTCCGCCCACTTTATGAGTGAAGCAGGCGGAGCAGACGCGCGACGTCAGTGAGTGACGTTACTGGTGCCGTCCGCTCTGCCTGCTATGGAAGCTTAAGTAAGTGCTGTGGGGATACAGGGGAACATGGGAGAGGGCAGCGTTAGTTCAACTTAATAACAGGATAAGGATTCACGTTTATAAATACTTCGGTGAGCGGCGGGGCCCGGTGTATTGGGGGACACTGTTATGAGGGGGATCTGTGGATGACATATAGCAGTGTCATCCACAGATCCTCCCCATAACAGTTCCATCCACAGATCCCCTATAACAGCACCATCCACAGATCCCCCACCAAATAACAATGCCATCCTCAGATCCCCCCACCCCATAACAATGCCATCCACAGATATCCCACCCCATAGCAGTACCATCCACAGATCCCCATAACAGTGCCATCCACAGATCCCCCATAACAGTGCCATCCACAGATCCCCCACATGACAGTGCGTCATCCACAGATCCACAGATCCCCCAAAACGGTCACATGACATTTAAAAAAAGTATCGGTATCGGTGACTACTTGAAAAAAAGTATCGGTACTTGTACTCGGTCCTAAAAAAGTGGTATCGGGACAACCCTACTCAACTGTATGCATTTTTGCTGGGGATCGCCATTAGCAACGGGCCACAAGTGCAGGATTTTCTCCCCTGTATAAACATGCACAAATGCATATTGGTTTGAGCACTTTCTGCCGGTGTAACACCACACCATTTTTTTATTTCTTTTGCCACTAATACACAACAAAAGGGGCTGTAATTTTCGCACTTCACCTCTTAACGGCTAATAAGCCCTTTTTTCCCACTAATACAAGCCAAAAAATGCTTTAGAACATATAAGTGCACCACTCAAGAGCAAATAAGACTTAGAAATATTGCACCCCAATAACAAGAATGGTTTGCTTGAATTACAGAGCTGTATAATGGCAATTTGGATCCTCAGTCAATGCAGCAAGGTGTAATAGGATTGTTCTTATAACACAGGCTGTAACCTCCCCTACTGAACCCTGTTCAACATAAATGTTGTGGAATGATTCCTCCCTATCCTTTCCCTACAGCTTGAATATTCTTTCCCTGCACTTGTAAATATTTTTTTTTAGCACAATGAAGTTATTCCTAGCACTGTCCCTAGCACCTGCTGACATCTCTTCCTGCACTAAGTACACTGGTAAATGGCAGAATCCAAGATGGCTGAGGCTATTTATAGGGCTGTGACATCACAGGGCTGGCTGGCTGCTGATTGGCTGCATGCATGGCATTATGGGTGATCCCGCCTTCCCAGAGTTCCTTGCTCCATGTCCTCATTGGTGCAAGGAAATTCGGATTCCGTGCAAATCTAATTTTTCCGGAAATTCGGATCGAATTCCACTTTGTCAACTTTCAATTTGCTCAAAAAAGGAGACAATGCGGCAGCACTCTGCAAATCAGACAAAGTACAACAATGCTTACAAAAATTATGGTGACTAACCCTTTTTTTTTTATTTATAAAAGCGAGATGCTTGGTCAATGCATTTTGTACAAAACCATCTAAGCCCGTATGCCAAACGTCAAGGCGATCTCTGTTACACGGGTCCTAACACTAAATACTACCTGTTATGCGCCATAATGACCGCCATAAAATTCAGGGAGTGTTGGACCCACATGCATGTTGGATCCACTCTGCCTTGACGTTTGGCATACGGGCTTAGATGGTTTTGTACAAAATGCATTGACCAAGCATCTCGCTTTTATAAATAAGCGTAGTATTAGCACCATAATTTTTGTAAGCATTGTTGTACTTTGTCTGATTTGCAGAGTGCTGCCGCATTGTCTCCTTTTTTTTCCTCTAGGTCTTTCCCGTGGCGGCGTGCACCTGCGCACTGGGAGGTGCTGACTAACCCTTTTTTTTTTTTGCAGATTTACAATGCTGGAGATGTGGCACTCCAGCGAGTCGTGCACTCCTGATTAGCCTGTCTGCCCCATAGGTTGATTTTGATTATTTTCAGTATAAAGCTGTAGCCTGCTCTCACTACATTCATTGGAAGCTGTCTAGCACCAGGAAGGGTATAGAGTGGGCTCAGCATGCATGTTGGTACCTGCATCCCTTGTAATGGAGGCCATTTTGGCACAAAAATGGAAAAAGGCAGAGTGGATCCAACATGCATGTGGGTCCAACACTCCCTGAATTTTATGGCGGTCATTATGGCGCATAACAGGTAGTATTTAGTGTTAGGACCCGTGTAACAGAGATCGCCTTGACGTTTGGCATACGGGCTTAGATGGTTTTGTACAAAATGCATTGACCAAGCATCTCGCTTTTATAAATAAGCGTAGTATTAGCACCATAATTTTTGTAAGCATTGTTGTACTTTATCTGATTTGCAGGGTGCTGCCGCATTGTCTCCTTTTTTTTCCTCTAGGTCTTTCCCATGGCGGCGTGCACCTGCACACTGGGAGGTGCTGACTAACCCTTTTTTTTTTTTTTTACAGACAGTAGAATGAGACAGGTTTATCAGCTCAATTTGTGAATCAGGGACTAATAGAATTGGTTATCTATTAATCAATGTGGACACCTCAATGTTAACACTGTTCAATTAGATTTCTATGTGCCTTACACCGCAATTAATTAAACTAGCAACAGATTCAACAGATTCATTTAACAGATTAAGTCTTAATGGTGCAGCAGGTGAACTAGATAAACACATCTATATATTAGACTGTCTGTTGAGAATGAGTCTGAGGCATAGTAAGTCTATGAATAACAGAACAGGTTAAATATGATTGGCGCAGCAGTTGAACAAGATGCACAGAGTGATCACTCAGACTGCACTGTCCCTGCAGTCTCCCTATGGTGTCCCTACAGTGTCTGAAAACTCTCTGTCTTTGCACTCTCCCTATCCAATATTCTACAATTAAAAGCTTTCTAAAACACTGTCCTTAGTGCTTGAACATCTTTCCTTATGCTCAGCTCACAGTGAAATGGCAGAGACCATGCGGTATGAGGCTTTAAAAGGTCTGTGACATCATAGGGGATGGCCATCTGCGGACTGGCTGGCTGCACGGGATTATGGGTCACATTGCGTTCCTAGGCTTCTTACTTTCAGTTTATAACACGTGTAGCCACCATTTTAGGAAAAAAACTATTTGTTACCATGAAGAACAAGGGAATTCAGATTCATTGGAAATCAAATTTTTTCTAAACTTCAGAATGAATTCCACTTTGGATGCTTTAATTCACTCATCTTTAGTAGTGGCAAATTAAGGAAAGTTTGTCATGGCACAGCTCTATTTGTTGTCCCCAGGTTACCATCCTGAACCCGACACTGATGTAAGGGAATAGAGGTCGCTGAAATCTCCACATCAAATATAGTTCTGAGCTGTTGGGTAAAGATCCACATTCAAAGTAAATGCTGTGATTTTTCCCAGCAGATTTGTACTGGAAAAATCAGCAATGGATTTCCCTGTCAACCTATTTTTTTTTCAGCACATTTAATCTGTATGAACATACCCTAACACAAGAATTCTCTGAACAGACCAGGGGCAGAAATACCGTATATGGAACCTGTGCAGCTGCACAGGACCCAGTAGTTAAGTGGCTACTGTGCATTAGATTGCAGCAGATTTGTACCTGGCTGACCTGTTGCGTGTGCACTTGGCAGCTGAAGGCATCTGTTTTGGTCCCCTGTTCATATGTGCCCACGTTGCTGAGAAAAATGATGTTTTAATATTTGCAAATAAGCCTCTAGGAGGAACGGGGTTGTTGCCATTACACCTAGAGGCCCTGCTCCCTAACTGATTAGGTTAGAAGACACACACTGCACATTCAATTGTTCAGCTTTTCTGGAATATTCTGTGCCCATCCTAGAGTGGGCACTAAGGGTGTAAAAACTCCCTACATGTCACAGACAGTAAACTCTAAATAAGATGTCTTTGGGCATAGGCCTGTAACAAGGGTCGCCAACCGTCCAGAAGTTTCTGGACGGTCCATAAAAATAGGCGACTTTTTGCCTGTGTCCATGAAAAAAAAATTTACGTGTCCGCAATTTTTTGGAGGCTGGTCATACTTGACTAGATTATTTTGGTGGTAATTATCATCATTTTACAACTCACAGTAAATGCTACTAATGACTTATTTTCAGTATATTGAGCTATAGACATGTATTACTTATATTTTTTACCATTCATTATGGTTTACCAATTTGTCTCTAAAAAATGTTGGCTGATTTTGGGATCAGGAAAAAAAAAAAAATTTGGTTGACAACCCTGTTACAGAGATGTCACCCAAACTAGGCGATTGTTTCCTTATATAACTGCTGATGTCTTTTATCGATATGATATAAATGCTGTTGTATTTGCATATGACTTTTATCATTGCTATTTTTCAGTAAATCACTTATTTATGTAGCCATTGTTTGAGCCTATTTATTACCATATCCCAGAATCTATTGTGAAACAGGAACAAAACTGAAGAATTCTTGCAACAAAAAAACTTTTTTTGCAATGCAAACCTGGAAAGAATCATGTATACATCATGCATAACGTGGTGGTAGTCCAGCTTCTAAAAAGTTATGCTTTATTTCACACGGTAAAAAAGTTCCATATACAAGACAGGCAAGCTGTCTACGCGTTTCGGAACTATGTATCACGGTCCTTACTCATGACAATGCTGCCATGAACTCGTGCTTCCTATGAATCACTCTCCCGCCAATCCAATTAGAAGTACAGGTTCAAGTGGTTCATACGAATCAAGAGAAACCTGGATTAAACTACCCTTAAAAGTTAACATGTGCCAAAAAAAGGAAAGAAAGAGAAAGAGAAAAAAAAAAACACACTGTGCTGCTTTGCTGTTTTCAAATCATGCATAAAGTATACTGCAGGTTGCCTGCGATCTCCTTTTCTATTATACAAAGATCTATGACATGAAGTATGGTTCTATTACATTTCACATACAATATAACAATAACATTACCACTTGTCCTTCTGCAGGGTCATAAAAACGCTCCAAAAGCTGAACCACTGTGCTTTTTCCACAGCCGCTGCTTCCAACCAATGCGAGAGTCTGGCCTTTAGAAACTTTTAAGTTAAATCCATGAAGAATCTGAACATTGTCTCTTGCTGGATAAACAAATTGGATGTTTTTAAACTCCAGATTTCCCTCCATTTGTTTCTTTAAAACAAATATATAGAGAAAGATTATACAGAGATGCAGTGCTTACAGGCTTTTATCATGACAATATTATAATAATGAGTGGTGTAAAAGCAGTTTTCTGTGACTGAGCTCGAAATCTCTTACTTTACATTACTTCACACAGAGATTAAATATTTTCAGCTGCCTGCAGCTGACACTAGGTTGTGATACCACAAGAGAATTTAGACTAGAACCTTCAGAATCACAGGTGCATATCCATGAAGCAAACATAATCACAAAAAACTAAATGGCTGCACACCACTATACATACAAACAATAGAGCTAAGAAATGGGGGTCATTCTAAATAAAAGTGGTACAATACCGACTACAAATGAATCAATGAAAGCTCTTAGCGCACATACCTGCACAAACATGTGTCGGGCCCATCTACCAGGCATCAAGGTGGCTTCCGCAGATGGGTCCCTATTATACTGCCTCTCTTTGGACTTACTTAGGCCTACAATATTCAGGGCAGTGTAGACACCAGCTACATATACTCTGCTCAGAAGTCCCAGGTAGATGGGTGTGTTCAGTCTAAAAGAGGCGCCACCCTCAATATATACCACAAGAGAATTTAGACTAGAACCTTCAGAATCACAGGTGCATATCCATGAAGCAAACATAATCACAAAAAACAAAATTGATGCACACCACTATACATACAAACAATAGAGCTAAGAAATGGGGGTCATTCTAAATAAAAGTGGTACAATACCGACTACATATGAGTTAATTGTAGGCTTAAGTAAGTCCAAAGAGAGGCAGTATATTTAGTGTTAGGGACCCATCTGAAGAAGCCACCTTGACTGTCATGACCGGCGTGCCGATCACATACTTGAAACAAAGGGAGGGAAATGGGAAGGCCCTGTCCAAGGGAGAGGGAAAGGTGGTGACCCCTAACTCACCTTGAGGCTGGCACCCGATTGCCCTGACGTCCCTAGACGGGTTTCTCACCCGTACGCCGATCACGTGCCTAAACCCTGGCTTTCCCTGAGATGAGCCCTACGTATTGAATAGGGCGGTGGGAACACTAGTCCGCACCACTAACACTAAAGGGAAACACCAAGGAGAGGACAGACAATACAGACAAAACATATAATCCCAGGTGGGCGACAACAGTGGACAACAAAAGCCCAACAGGGATCTGGAGGGTAACGCTCTGGAACAACAACCAGGAATCACAGCTACACAGCTCCAGTGGGTCAGTATAGAAGTCCAGGCAGGAAGCTCTATATCTGGCAACCAGAGAAGTGGGAGATGGGAATATAAGGAGGTTGGGATTGCTGGACAAGAAACAGCTGAGGAGGAGAAGCTACGGATACCCGAGTGAGCCAAAAAGGATTGCAAGGCAAACCCAGAAAGCTACCATTAAGAAACAGCACTATCTTTAGACATAGAGCGCGAAGCCACCCGCTGCGACTTCCTGACCCCGGGTATAACGGAGTCAGGCGTGGCTCTTGACACCCTCGTGACAGTACCCCCCTTTCCACGAGGGGCCTCCGGACACTCAGGACTAGGTCTCTCAGGATGAGAGGCATGAAAAGCCTGAACTAACCTGTCGGCGTTTACCTCAGACGTTGGGACCCACATTCTTTCCTCGGGACCATAACCCCTCCAATGCACCAGATATTGAAGAAAGCAGCGGACCCGACGAGAATCAACAATTTTGGATATTTGAAACTCTAGATTACCATCAACAACAACAGGAGGGGGTGGCAGCGGTGACGGTTCTAGAGGTGGAACATACATTTTGAGTAACGACTTATGGAAGACGTTATGGATTTTAAAAGTTTGAGGTAGCTCCAGGCGAAAAGCCACGGGGTTAATGATGGCTACTATTTTGTAAGGACCAATGAACCTAGGACCCAGTTTCCAAGAGGGAACCTTTAACTTAATATTCCTAGTAGATAACCACACATAGTCATTCACTCCTAGGTCCGGACCTGGTGACCGTTTCTTATCAGCCATGCATTTATATTTACCTCCCATATTTTTCAAGTTAGCTTGCACCTTCTGCCATACAGATGAAAGAGATGACGAAAACCGTTCCTCTTCGGGAACCCCAGAAGAGCCCCCTCTTTGAAAGTACAGAATTGTGGATGAAAACCATATGCACCAAGAAATTCTGACTTGCCAGTGGATTCCTGACGGCGATTATTTATAGCAAACTCGGCTAACGGTAAATATGATGACCACACCTCTTGGTTTTCAGACACAAAACACCTTAGATATGTCTCAAGGTTTTGGTTGGTACGCTCAGTCTGTCCATTCGACTGAGGATGGAAAGCTGAGGAAAAAGGACAAATGTACCCCCAAACGGGAACAAAAAGCTTTCCAAAACTTAGAAATAAACTGGGTTCCCCGATCCGAAACATCGGAAGGGACCCCGTGAAGATTCACGATTTCACTGATGAATACCTGAGCAAGAGTCTTAGCATTAGGTAGTGCGGGTAACGCAATAAAGTGTACCATTTTGCTAAACCTGTCTACTACTACCAAGATAACTGTTTTACCCGCAGACAAAGGTAAGTCAGTGATGAAATCCATTGACAGATGTGTCCATGGCCTATTGGGAATGACAAGTGGCAATAAAGACCCTGCGGGACGTGTATGAGAGACTTTTGCGCGTGCACAAGTAGAACAAGTAGACACAAAATCCATTACATCCTGACGCAACCTTGGCCACCAAAAACGACGAGACAATAGCTCCAAGGTTGCTTTACTACCCGGGTGCCCAGCAAGTGCCGAATTATGATGTTCCTTTAATAATTCGAGACGCAGGTTTGACGGTACAAACAATTTCTCTGAGGGGCAAGAGACCGGGGCGTTCCCCTCCAGAACAGAGTGTACAGCCGAGACAACCACTCCTCTTTGTAAAATGGGTACCGGATCACCCACATTACCCCCTCCAGGGAAACTACGAGATAATGCATCTGCCTTGGTATTTTTTGCCCCAGGACGATAGGTGATGAAAAAGTTAAACCTGATAAAAAATAGCGACCACCTAGCTTGTCTAGGGGTGAGACGCTTAGCTGATTCGAGGTATAGAAGGTTTTTGTGGTCCGTAATCACCATGATGGGGTGGATTGCCCCTCTAAAAAGTGACGCCATTCTTCAAATGCTAGTTTAATAGCTAATAGTTCCCTATTGCCAATATCATAGTTCTTCTCTGCTGCAGATAGTTTTTTAGAAAAGAAAGCGCAAGGATGCCATTTGCCAGGAGACGGACCCTGAGACAGTACAGCCCCCACTCCCACCTCTGACGCATCTACTTCAACAATAAAAGGCTGGGAGACATCCGGTTGGATTAGTACAGGTGCCGAGTTAAACCTCTCTTTTAGAGAGGAAAATGCAATTTTAGCGGCGTCAGACCATTTAGAAAAATCAGTCCCCTTCCTAGTCATGTCAGTAAGGGGTTTGACAATCACCGAATAATTTTTAATGAACTTTCTATAGAAATTTGCGAAGCCCTAGAACTGTTGCAGTGCTTTAAGGTTCTCAGGAAGATCCCAATCTAAAATTGCCTGGACCTTCCTAGGATCCATACGGAAACCTGAAGCAGATATTAGATATCCCAGGAACTGTATTTCCTGAACGGCGAAGACACACTTTTAAATTTTCGCATATAATTTATTCGTCCGTAGGACCTGCAGTACCTGTCTGACATGTACCTCATGTGTTTTCAGATCCGACGAATAAATTAAAATATCATCTAGGTATATCACCACAAACCTGCCAATAAGATGACTAAAAATGTAATTAACGAAATGTTGGAAGACAGCAGGAGCATTGGTCAGACCGAAAGGCATGACTAGATTTTCATAATGCCCCACAGGGCAAACCCAGAAAGCTACCATTAAGAAACAGCACTGTCTTTAGACATAGAGCGCGCAGCCACCCGCTGCCACTTCCTGACCCCAGGTATAACGGAGTCAGACGTGGCTCTTGACACCCTCGTGACACCCGCCTGATGCCACACACCTCCTGCCTCCGCTGCCATTTTCTCCTACTGCCACCCACCATCTTGTGCTGTTGACCCCCACCTTCCCCACTCTGTGACAGGGCCACTATGTTGACTCCTCATGTGGTCACCATCCTCACCACTCTGTAACTGGGCCACTAGGTTGACCCCTCATGCGATTTACATCCTTCCCACTTTGTGACTGGGCCACTATGTTGACTCCTCATGCGGTTGCCCCCCTCTCCACTCTGTGGCTGGGTCACTATGTTGACTCCTCATATCGTTACAATTCTCTCTACTCTGTGACTGGGCCACTATGTTGACTGCTCATGTGGTTGCCACCGTCATCACTCTGTAACTAGTCCATTGTGATGAAGGCACAATAGCCGAAACGCCTCCTTGTATAGCTATGTGATGTGTGGAATTGATTAAAAGCATACAGTGTAAAAATGAAAAAGCAAGATATGACTGCCGGGATTTCTTTATTCTTTTTAGTGTGGAGTCCGCTCCTTCCCATGGACCGGGTGCTGGCTGGATATTCCTAAACCCAAAAAGAACCTTGAGATGGGGAGATCTGTCACTTTGCATATCGTCTCCCTCACTATCAATTTCTTGCAGTTTGAGTGTGGGTTCGCTCACAGAAGTACTGCTGGAGGACAATTTACGAGACTGGGGAGGCGTTGTTGTGGCGAGCTGATTGGCACTTTTGTACAAACGAGCCCAAAGGACCTGTTTGACATGAGGCAGTCGTATTCCTGAACTTGTGAGGTCCAATTTTCACCATTTCTGTTAAATTTGATCTGACTCTCGTTGGATGTTGTTAATTGCCAGATTTAGTCTCCTCCAGCTGGTGGCACCATTTTTCTGGGTGATGAAAACCTAGTGCAGTATTTCTTAGCACAGGTTAGGTTAAGATACTAAGTGAGCATTCGGTGCAAATGCTATTGTTGGTGGTTGTCTTGAGACAGCAGGAAAAAATGGATCGCTGGCCCCTTTTGTCTCCCTCTAAAGTGGACCTTAGTTGGCCAACATCCGAAAAAATGAAGGCTGTGCCTTTAAGAGTTTGGTGCAAGGAGGAGTGTGCCCTCCGTTTGTATTGCAGGTCTTTAGGCAGACCTAGGATGTTTGCTGCTACTGCTCTTTAACCACTTCAGCCCCCTTACCTTAAACACCCTTAATGACCAGGCCACTTTTTACACTTCTAACCTACCCTACTTTTACCGTTTATTGCTCGGTCATGCAACTTACCACCCAAATGAATTTTACCTCCTTTTCTTCTCACTAATAGAGCATTCATTTGGTGGTATTTCATTGCTGCTGACATTTTTACTTTTTTTGTTGTTATTAATCGAAATGTAACGATTTTTTTGCAAAAAAAAAAGACATTTTTGACTTTCAGTTGTAAAATTTTGCAAAAAAAACGACATCCATATATAAATTTTTCTCTAAATTTATTGTTCTACATGTCTTTGATAAAAAAAAAATGTTTGGGTAACAAAAAAAATGGTTTGGGTAAAAGTTATAGCGTTTACAAACTATGGTACAAAAATGTGAATTTCCGCTTTTTGAAGCAGCTCTGACTTTCTGAGCACCTGTCATGTTTCCTGAGGTTCTACAATGCCCAGACAGTAGAAAAACCCCACAAATGACCCCATTTCGGAAAGTAGACACCCTAAGGTATTCGCTGATGGGCATAGTGAGTTCATAGAACTTTTTATTTTTTGTCACAAGTTAGCGGAAAATGATGATTATTTTTTTTTTCTTACAAAGTCTCATATTCCACTAACTTGTGACAAAAAATAAAAACTTCCATGAACTCACTATGCCCATCACGAAATACCTTGGGATGTCTTCTTTCCAAAATGGGGTCACTTGTGGGGTAGTTATACTGCCCTGGCATTTTAGGGGCCCAAATGTGTGCAAAGTAGTTTGAAATCAAAATCTGTAAAAAATGGCCGGTGAAATCCGAAAGGTGCTCTTTGGAATGTGGGCCCCTTTGCCCACCTAGGCTGCAAAAAAGTGTCACACATCTGGTATTGCCGTACTCAGGAGAAGTTGGGCAATGTTTTTTGGGGTGTCATTTTACATATACCCATGCTGGATGAAAGAAATATCTTGGCAAAAGACAACTTTTCCCATTTTTTTTATACAAAGTTGGCATTTGACCAAGATATTTATCTCACCCAGCATGGGTATATGTAAAATGACACCCCAAAACACATTGCCCAACTTCTCCTGAGTACGGCAATACCACATGTGTGACACTTTTTTGCAGCCTAGGTGGGCAAAGGGGCCCACATTCCAAAGAGCACCTTTAGGATTTCACAGGTCATTTTTTACACATTTTAATTTCAAACTACTTACCACACATTAGGGCCCCTAGAATGCCAGCGCAGTATAACTACCCCACAAGTGACCCCATTTTGGAAAGAAGACACCCCAAGGTATTCCGTGAGGGGCATGGCGAGTTCCTAGAATTTTTTATTTTTTGTCACAAGTTAGCGGAAAATGATGATTTTTTTCTTTTTTTTCTTACAAAGTCTCATATTCCACTAACTTGTGACAAAAAATAAAAACTTCGATGAACTCACTGTGCCCATCACGAAATACCTTGGGGTGTCTTCTTTCCAAAATGGGGTCACTTGTGGGGTAGTTATACTGCCCTGGCATTTTAGGGGCCCGAATGCGTGAGAAGTAGTTTGAAATCAAAATCTGTAAAAAATGGCCGGTGAAATCAGAAAGGTGCTCTTTGGAATGTGGGCCCCTTTGCCCACCTAGGCTGCGAAAAAGTGTCACACATCTGGTATTGCCGTACTCAGGAGAAGTTGGGCAATGTGTTTTGGGGTGTCATTTTACATATACCCATGCTGGGTGAGATAAAAATCTCGGTCAAATGCCAACTTTGTATAAAAAAAATCGGAAAAGTTGTCTTTTGCTAAGATATTTCTCTCACCCAGCATGGGTATATGTAAAAAGACACCCCAAAACACATTGCCCAACTTCTCCTGAGTACGGGGATACCAAATGTGTGACACTTTTTTGCAGACTAGGTGGGCAAAGGGGCCCACATTCCAAAGAGCACCTTTTGGATTTCACCGGCCATTTTTTACAGATTTTGATTTCAAACCACTTCTCACGCATTCGACCCTAAAAGGCCAGGGCAGTATAACTACCCCACAAGTGTCCCCATTTTGGAAAGAAGACACCCCAAGGTATTTCGTGATGGGCATAGTGAGTTCATGGAAGTTTTTATTTTTTGCCACAAGTTAGTGGAATATGAGACTTTGTAAGAAAAAAAAAAAATATCATCATTTTCCGCTAACTTGTGACAAAAAATAAAAAATTCTAGGAACTCGCCATGCCCCTCACGGAATACCTTGGGGTGTCTTCTTTCCAAAATGGGGTCACTTGTGGGGTAGTTATACTGCCCTGGCATTCTAGGGGCCCTAATGTGTGGTAAGTAGGTAAATGACCTGTGAAATCCGAAAGGTGCTCTTTGGAATGTGGGCCCCTTTGCCCACCAAGGCTGCAAAAAAGTGTCACACATGTGGTATCGCCGTACTCAGGAGAAGTTGGGCAATGTGTTTTGGGGTGTCTTTTTACATATACTCATGCTGGGTGAGAGAAATATCTCGGCAAAAGACAACTTTTCCCATTTTTTATACAAAGGTGGCATTTGACCAAGATATTTATCTCACCCAGCATGGGTATATGTAAAATGACACCCCAAAACACATTGCCCAACTTCTCCTGAGTACGGCGATACCAGATGTGTGACACTTTTTTGCAGCCTAGATGCGCAAAGGGGCCCACATTCCTTTTATGAGGGCATTTTTAGACATTTGGATCTTAGACTTCTTCTCACGCTTTAGGGCCCCTAAAATGCCAGGGCAGTATAAATACCTCACATGTGACCCCATTTTGGAAAGAAGACACCCCAAGGTATTCAATAAGGGCATGGCGAGTTCATAGAATTTTTTTTTTTTTGGCACAAGTTAGCGGAAATTGATTTCTTTTTTTTCTCACAAAGTTTCCCTTTCCGCTAACTTGGGACAAAAATTTCAATCTTTCATGGACTCAATATGCCCCTCAGCGAATACCTTGGGGTGTCTTCTTTCCAAAATGGGGTCATATGTGGGGTATTTATACTGCCCTGGCATTCTAGAGGCCCTAAAGCGTGAGAAGAAGTCTGGAATATAAATGTCTAAAAATTTTTACGCATTTGGATTCCGTGAGGGGTATGTGGAGTTCATGTGAGATTTTATTTTTTGACACAAGTTAGTGGAATATGAGACTTTGTAAGAAAAAAAAATAATAATTTCCGCTAACTTGGGCCAAAAAAAATTCTGAATGGAGCCTTACAGGGGGGTGATCAATGACAGGGGGGTGATCAATGACAGGGGGGTGATCAGGGAGTCTATATGGGGTGATCACCCCCCTGTCATTGATCACCCCCCTATAAGGCTCCATTCAGATGTCCGTATGTGTTTTGCGGATCCGATCCATGTATCCGTGGATCCGTAAAAAACATACGGACATCTGAATGCAGCCTTACAGGGGGGTGATCAATGACAGGGGGGTGATCAGGGAGTCTATATGGGGTGATCAGGGGTGATCAGGGGTTGATAAGGGGTTAATAAGTGACAGGGGGGGTGTAGTTTAGTGTGGTGCTTGGTGCTACTTATTACTGAGCTACCTGTGTCCTCTGGTGGTCGATCCAAACAAAAGGGACCACCAGAGGACCAGGTAGCAGGTATATTAGACGCTGTTATCAAAACAGCGTCTAATATACCTGTTAGGGGTTAAAAAAATTGCATCTCCAGCCTGCCAGCGAACGATCGCCGCTGGTAGGCTGGAGATCCACTCGCTTACCTTCCGATCCTGTGAACGCGCGCGCCTGTGTGCGTATATGCGTCCACCCAGAAGAGCAGGGCCGCCACCAGGACGCAATCCTGCTTACGGCGGTCCTGAGGCGGTTAATACGGGGTCTCCCAGAGGCAAGATCAGCCCAAGTTCTTGTCCCCGTGCAGTCTCAAATGCAGACTCTGATCAGTACGGAGCCCATATTCATAACATAGTTTTTAAAAGAGACGCTCAACCCTGGTCCAGAGGATGCCATATTATTAGAATTTTTTTTGCATATATAGTGCCTGAACCTATCACAGAGCACTTTACAGATACTGGGGGAGATTTATCAAAACGGGTGCAAAGGAAAATGGACTTAGTTGCCCATAGTGACCATTCAGATTCCACCTTTCATTTTTCAGCGCTCCTTAGAAAAATGGAAGATGGGATCTGATTGGTTGATATGGGCAACTAAGCCAGTTTTCCTTTGTTCCAATTTTGATAAATTCCGCCGACCCTCCTGTATCCACTCACATCAGTCTCTGTTCCCAATGCATTATAAACAATACAGAAAAATACTGCATATGCATATATTTACTTACCAAAGTTTCTCCTTGTTCACTGAATATGTCAATAGCTGGTGTTCTATCCAACAGCTGAAAAATGCGTTCAGCTGATAATTTTGCTTTTCCAAAATTTAATGTTAAGGAATCTTGCCTTGCTACTTTACGAACAGTAAACATAATGACAAAAAATGTCCTAAAAGAAGGCATAGTAGAAATAATTCATAAATAATGAAAAGTCAACTTAAAAGGTAAGCTTAAAATGAACATAAAATAATGAAACATAACTGCATGTAATATCATCTAGAGCTTCTTATAATGGGATGCCAGCCAGCCAGCCATACAGAATTTGCAGTTTGTCACATTTGGGAGAGGTACTAGATGGGATAACTAGAAGCAAAAATGAAAAAAGGTTGCCTATCCGAGAGAGATGTACTTTGGTACCACTTCCAGAGTACTGCACGGATTAAATGGGGGGGGGGGGGGGGGGCAGTAGCATACTGTATGTAAAACATAACTTTTAATAATACTAGTTTAGAAAACGGCCCCTAGCAGTTACAGACAAACAGAAATAACACACAACAAAAAGACCTCGCACGGGGCTCGAGATATTAATCAAGAGCCAAATACAGGGCTCAAGCCAGAAATTCATAGAGGTTCTGTTGACGGGAAAAAGTAACTATAACTATAACAATGATCAATATTTGAGACTGGTAAAAATAGGTGGATCTTACCGGTCCAGTTGGGTATTGTCACGTGGATGTAAATAAGGTGCCAGTGCGATAAAAACAGCTCCCAAATAATAGATGTCAAATAGCATGTCTAGATATGGAGCCGGGGTAAGGGATCTAATACTGTCCCTAATATACCCTACTTGGACTGGTGTTCCCTAATGACCTCCTAATACGGATGCAAAGTAGGAATCACAGCAGCATATCCAGTGCGTCTTTTATTGGAAGCCTTGAGTGCACACACAGACAAAATACGACGTTTCGGCTACGCAGTAGCCTTTGTAAAGTATACAAATGGTAAAAACTGCCAATCTTAAATACATATATGTGACCACTCCCACAACATATTGGAGCCAATCATTAGGGGTCTCAGCCCACTCGATACATCAGTGCAATTAAAAACAGCCTCTTGAATAATCAGGCCATCTGAAATATATAAATGTGTACCTGAAACATATGAAACATCGTCTGATAATGCTAGGTATCCTCACATCCACTTCGGCGTCTGGCCAATCGCAATGCGCATGTCCGTGACGTCATCGCGCTATCTGCATGACGCGCAGCAGTCAATCACGTGACCAACGTGTCATCAGGTCACATGATGGTCGCAAGGTCATCACGTGACCTGATGACACATTGGTCACGTGATTGACGGCTATTTTGTGGTAGCAGGTGTATTGCACCCCTCAATCAGTATTTTGTGGAAGAAGGTATATAGCACACCTCAATCAGTATTTGGCAGAAACTGGTATATAGCACCCCTCAATCAGTATTTGGCTGAAACAGGTATATAGCACACTTCAATCAGTAATTGTCGGAAACAGGTACTGTATATGGCATCCCTCAATCAGTATTTTGTGAAAGCAGGTGTATTGCATCCCTCAATCAGTATTTGGTGGAAGAAGGTATATGGCACCCCTCAATCAGTATTTCACAGAAACAGGTATATAGCACCCCTCAATCAGTATTTGGCGGAAACAAGTATATAGCACCCATCAATCAGTATTTGGCGGAAACAGGTATATGGCACCCCTCAATCAGTATTTTGTGAAAGCAGGTGTATTGCATCCCTCAATCAGTATTTGGTGAAAGAAGGTATATAGCAATAGCACCCCTTCATTTGTATTTTGTGGAAGAAGGTATATGGCACCCCTCAATCATGATTTGGCGGAAACAGGTATATAGCACCACTCAATCAGAATTTGGTGGAAACAGGTATATGGTAACCCCTCAATTAGTATTTTGTGGAAGCAGGTGTATCACAGCCCTCAAATAGGATTTGGTGGAAGAAGGTATATAGCAATAGCACCCCTCAATCAGTATTTTGTGTAAGAAGGTATATAGCACTCTTCAATCAGTATTTGGCGGAAACAGGTATATAGCACCACTCAATCAGAATTTGGTGGAAACAGGTATATGGTAACCCCTCAATTAGTATTTTGTGGAAGCAGGTGTATCACAGCCCTCAAATAATATTTGGTGGAAGAAGGTATATAGCAATAGCACCCCTCAATCAGTATTTTGTGTAAGAAGGTATATAGCACTCTTCAATCAGTATTTGGCGGAAACAGGTATATAGCACCCCTCAATCAGTATTTGTCAGAAACAGGTATATGGCATCACTCAATCAGTATTTTGTGGAAGCAGGTGTATCGCAGCCCTCAATCACTATTTGATGGAAGAAGGTATATAGCAATAGCACCCCTCAATTAGTATTTTGTGGAAGAAGGTATATGGCACCCCTCAATAAGTATATGGCGGAAACAGGTATATAGCACCCCTCAATCAGTATTTGGCGGAAACTGGTATATAGTACCCCCCAATCAGTATTTGGTGAAAACAGGTATATGGGACCCCTTAATCAATGTTTTGTGGAATCGGGTGTATCACAGCCCTCAATCAGTATTTGGTGGAAGAAGGTATATAGCAATAGCACCCCTCAATAAGTATTTTGCGGAAGAAGGTATATAGCATCCCTCAATCAGTATTTGGTGGAAACAGATATATGGCAACCCTCAATCAGTATTTTGTGGAAGCAGGCGTATCATAGCCCTCAATCAGTAATTTGTGGAACCAGGTGTATTGCACCCCTTAATCAGAATTTGGTGGAAGAAGGTATATATAAATAGCACCCCTCAATCAGTATTTTGTGGAAGAAGGTACATGGCACCCCTCAATCAGTATTTGGCGGAAACAGGTATATAGCACCCCTCAATCAGTATTTGGCAGAAACAGGTATATAGCACCCTTCAATTAGTATTTTGTAGAAGCAGGTGTATTGCACCCCTTAATCAGAATTTGGTGGAAGAAGGTATATATAAATAGCACCCCTCAATCAGTATTTTGTGGAAGAAGTTACATGGCACCCCTCAATCAGTATTTGGCGGAAACAGGTATATAGCACCCCTCAATCAGTATTTGGCGGAAACAGGTATATAGCACCCGTTAATCAGTATTTGGCGGAAACAGGTATATAGCACCTCTCAATCAGGAATTTGTGGAAGAAAGTATATAGCACCCCTCAATCAGTATTTGGCGAAAACAGGTATATGGCATCTCTCAATCAGGAATTTGTGGAAGAAGGTATATAGCACCCCTCAATCAGTATTTGGCGAAAACAGGTATATGGCATCTCTCAATCAGTGTTTTGTGGAAGCAGGTGTATTGCAGCCTTCAATTAGTATTTAGTGGAAGAAGGTATATAGCAATAGCACACCACAATCAGTATTATGTGGAAGAAGGTTTATGGCACCCCTCAATCATTTATTGGCGTAAACAGGTATATAGCACCCCTCAATCAGTTTTCGGCGGAAACAGGTATATAGCACCCCTCAATCAGTATTTTGTAGAAGCGGGTGTATTGCAGCCCTCAATCAGTATTTGCTGGAAGACGGTATATATCAATAGCACCCCTCAATCAGTATTTAGTGGAAGAAGGTAAATGGCACCCCTCAATCAGTATTTGGCAGAAACAGGTTTATAGCACCCCTCAATCAGTATTTGGTGGAAATAGGTATATGGGAACCCTTAGTAATTTTTTCGTGGAAGCTGGTGTATTGCAGCCTTCAATCAGTATTTGGTGTAATCAAAGGGTTTTGAAACCGCGCTGCTAGAGACTATGTCTCCCGGTCAACAGTGGATAGCAAAAGGGTATAAGCCCCTCTCCTCGGCACCCAAAGGATCCGATCTCCCCAGACCTCCTCCTCTGCAGGGTTAGAGAAGATAGGCAGAATAGTGAAGCACCCTTTGCACTCTTTTCATAAAAGGTTTTATTCTACTTACAAAAGTCGGTAGACAAAAGGCATAAAATACAAATCACTCGTCACGTTCCTGCCCGACCCGGGTTTCGCTGCCTCGCTTCTTCAAGGGCGGTAACTGCGCATGCTTGCAGTCGGGCCCTTTAACCACTTCCCATCTGGGCCCTTTGCCCCCTTCCTGACCAGGCCAAATTTTGCAAAACTGACATATCTCACTTTATGTGGTAATAACTTTAGAACGCCTTTATTTATCCAAGTCATTCAGAGATTGTTTTCTCGTGACACATTGTACTTCATGATAGTCATAAATTTGAGTCAAAATATTTCACCTTTATTTATGAAAAAATCCCAAATTTACCCAAAAATTTGAAAAATTCGCAATTTTCTAAATTTCAATTTCTCTGCTTTTAAAACAGAAAGTGATACCTCATAAAATATTTATTATTTAACATTCCCCATATGTCTACTTTATGTTGGCATCATTTTGGAAATGTCATTTTATTTTTTTAGGACGTTAGAAGGCTTAGAAGTTTAGAAGCAATTCTTCAAATTTTTAAGAAAATTGCCAAAACCCACTTTATAAGGACCAGTTCAGGTCTGAAGTCACTTTGTGGGGCCTACATAGTGGATACCCCCATAAATGACCCCATTGTAGAAACAACACCCCTCAAGGTATTTAAAACCGATTTTACAAACTTTGTTAACCCTTTAGGCGTTCCACAAGAATTAAAGGAAAATGGAGATCAAATTTTTAAATTTCACTTTTTTGGCAGATTTTCCATTTTAATCAATTTTTTTCTTTAACACATCGATGGTTAACAGCCAAACAAAACTCAATATTTATTACCCAGATTCTGCGGTTTACAGAAACACCCCAAATGTGGTCGTAAACTGCTGTATGGGCACACGGCAGGGCGCAGAAGGAAAGGAACTCCACATGGTTTTTAGATGCCATGTCCCATTTGAAGCCCCTTGATGCACCCTTACAGTAGAAACTCCCAAGAAGTGACCCCATTTTGGAAACTAGGGGATAAGGTGCCAGTTTTATTAGTACTATTTTTGGGTACATATGATTTTTTGATCATTCATTATAACACTTTATGGGGCAAGGTGACCAAAAAATTGGTTGTTTTAGAACAGTTTCTATTTATTTATTTTTACAGCGTTCACCTGAGGGGTTCAGTCAAGAGACATTTTTATAGAGCAGATTGTTACGGACGTGGCGATACCTAATATGTATACTTTTTCTTATTTATTAAAGTTTTACACAATAATAGCATTTTTGAAACCAAAAAATGATGTTTTAGTGTCTCCATGTTCTAAGAGCTATAGTTTATTTATTTTTTGAGAGATTTTCTAATGTAGGGGCTCATTTTTTGCGGGATGAGGTGACGGTTTTATTGGTACCATTTTTTGGGACATACACGTTTTTGATCACTTGGTGTTGCACCTTTTGTGATGCAAGGTGACAAAAATTGCTTGTTTTGACACAGTTTTTTTTTTTTTTTTTTTACGGTGTTCACCCGAGGGGTTAGGTCATGTAATATTTTTATAGAGCTGGTTTTTACGGACGCGGCAATACTAAATATGTCTATTTTATTTTATTTTTTCTATTTTAAATTTTTTTTTTTATTCCTTACTTGGGATTTTTTTTTTTTTTTACATGTGAAACTTTTTTTTATTTTATTTTTTCAACCCTTTATTTTATTTTTATTTTATTTTACACTTTTCGTCCCCCATAAGGTCATACAAGACCTCTGGGGGACATTTACTTCACTTTTTATTTTTTTTTACACTGTTGATTTCTCCTGTAACTGGGGCTGACATAGTAGCACCAGTTACAGGACAAATGCACCCCTATAGAGGCTGTACAGCAGCAATCCAGCGCTGTACAGCCTCACAGCAGGGCTGATCGAGGTCTCTGAGAGACCTCACACAGCTCCTGCACTCTCCGGTCACGGCGGTCACATGACCGCCGGGCCGGAACAGGAAGCGCACAGCGCTTCCTGCTCTGCAGACACAGCGCTCGGCGAGCGCTGTGTCTGCAGCGATCGTGAAGGCAGGGACACCTGGGCACTGTCCCTGCCTTGTCTTAGGGTTGCCCTGCTGTCACTGACAGCGGGCAACCCGATCAGCAGCTGCACGATTAGCGTGCAGCTGCTATTTCTGACAGGACGTTTTAAAACGTGCTGTCAGAAATAGACGTCCACCCATAGGACGTTTATATCCTATGGGCGGACGTGAGGCGGTTAAATAGCCCAGTTGATCTCATTACACAAGCCGGTTTTGTTCCGGACCATATACCAAAATTCCAAAAACAACATTTGCAAATCATACATGATAAAATCACAGTCGGTGATCCTTAATACAATCACATTTAAGACATTGGACTAAAAATGAAAGAAAATTTCTCTTACTGTTACCAATTCATATATATACCCTTTCGGGTTACCGCAATTACATACATACAATACAATGCATATTTTCAGCCTCCTTTCCGAAGTTACTACCCCACATCCTAACCGTACCGTCTATTATCCTAAATTCCTTCAACTTTAACTACAGTATTGATAATACCGTCCTCTGGGCTCCGCCCACTCCTGGAACGTTGTTCATGTATTCTCCACCCACTCCTGGAGCGTCATTCAGGTGTTCTCGACCCCTCCTCCATCCCCTGACGCCCACATCACGAGACGCCACTATCCAATTGAACAGTCAGGCCAACCTGACGTCACTCGAAGGTCCTTAAGAGGCCAGGTAGAGAACAGCCGAACGACGCTACCGGTGAGAACACTTTATAATATACATGGTTTTAAATCAAATTCTATGTTCAACCCACTGGGTTGTAGGGTCCCTAGCGGGTATATCCACTCTACCTCTTTTCTATTAATCTGCGCCAGCGAGTCCCCTCCACGCCAGTGTGGCTTGACAGTTTCCACTCCTGCAAATTTTAATCCCTTCTGATTCTTTTCATGCATCAATTTAAAACGAGCTGATACACTGTGGGTCATCAGGCCTTTTTTGATGTTCCGTAGGTGTTCTTGTACCCTAACCTTCAACTTCCTAACCGTCCTACCCACGTACTGGAGCCCACAAGGGCACTCCAGCACGTATATGATGCCCTCATTTTCGCACGAGCAGTTACTTCTTATGCGAAATTCAACCCCATTCTTTTTAGATACCATATAGTTAATGTTTCTCTGCCGTTCTTTTGAATTCCGGTTTTTACAACCTGCGCAAAAACCGCACCAAGTAAATTTTCCTCCTTCTTTATTCATCTTTATATTCACTGGGGGAATGGCACTGTGTACAAGTTTTTCTCTAATGCTAGCCGCTTTTTTGAAAATAAAAGAGGGATTTGCAGGTATTGTTTTTCCTATTATTGGATCGTTCTTTAGTACTCCCCAGTTCTTTTTCACCATTTTCTTGATATTATCAGACATGGAGCAAAACTTAGTCACAAACGAAAACCTATAGTCCCTATCCACCTTTTTCACTTCTCCTTTCACGGGTTCCTTTCCTCCCCCTTTTTCTATCTCCACATTTTGTATGCACACATCTAGATTAGCCTCATCATAACCTCTTTCCACAAATCTGTTTTTTAGCACCCCACATTGCGTTCTGTAGTCACTCACTTCTGTACAATTACGGGCCATCCTCTTGAACTGACCTTTCGGTATGTTCCTGAGCCATGGGCCGTAATGACAGCTCTTCATATCGATGTAGGAGTTAACATCTGTTTCTTTAAAGTATGAACTTGTTATGAAGCGGCCATCCTCCATCCGGATACACAAATCCAAAAAGTTGACACTTGTATTACTGATTTCCCCCACGAATCGCAGGTTCCAATCATTATTATTCAGCTGGCAGATAAAGGACTCGAGTCCCTCTCTCCCTCCTTCCCACACTAGGAGACAGTCATCAATATACCTCCTCCAGAAGGTCAATTAACCCCCTGGGGTGTCCGCTCCTAGTGTGGGAAGGATGGAACTCTCCTCCCAAGCCCCCATAAAAATATTAGCAAAGCTGGGGGCGAATTTCGCCCCCATCGCCGTGCCAATACACTGTACATAGTGTGAGTCTTTAAACCAAAAGTAGTTATAGTCAAGGCAATAGCTGAGGCACTCTAAGATAAACTTTCCCTGCTGGTCCCCTATTCTTTCGAATAAAGGACTCGAGTCCTTTATCTGCCAGCTGAATAATAATGATTGGAACCTGCGATTCGTGGGGGAAATCAGTAATACAAGTGTCAACTTTTTGGATTTGTGTATCCGGATGGAGGATGGCCGCTTCATAACAAGTTCATACTTTAAAGAAACAGATGTTAACTCCTACATCGATATGAAGAGCTGTCATTACGGCCCATGGCTCAGGAACATACCGAAAGGTCAGTTCAAGAGGATGGCCCGTAATTGTACAGAAGTGAGTGACTACAGAACGCAATGTGGGGTGCTAAAAAACAGATTTGTGGAAAGAGGTTATGATGAGGCTAATCTAGATGTGTGCATACAAAATGTGGAGATAGAAAAAGGGGGAGGAAAGGAACCCGTGAAAGGAGAAGTGAAAAAGGTGGATAGGGACTATAGGTTTTCGTTTGTGACTAAGTTTTGCTCCATGTCTGATAATATCAAGAAAATGGTGAAAAAGAACTGGGAAGTACTAAAGAACGATCCAATAATAGGAAAAACAATACCTGCAAATCCCTCTTTTATTTTCAAAAAAGCGGCTAGCATTAGAGAAAAACTTGTACACAGTGCCATTCCCCCAGTGAATATAAAGATGAATAAAGAAGGAGGAAAATTTACTTGGTGCGGTTTTTGCGGAGGTTGTAAAAACCGGAATTCAAAAGAACGGCAGAGAAACATTAACTATATGGTGTCTAAAAAGAATGGGGTTGAATTTCGCATAAGAAGTAACTGCTCGTGCGAAAATGAAGGCATCATATACGTGCTGGAGTGCCCTTGTGGGCTCCAGTACGTGGGTAGGACGGTTAGGAAGTTGAAGGTTAGGGTACAAGAACACCTACGGAACATCAAAAAAGGCCTGATGACCCACAGTGTATCAGCTCGTTTTAAATTGATGCATGAAAAGAATCAGAAGGGATTAAAATTTGCAGGAGTGGAAACTGTCAAGCCACACTGGCGTGGAGGGGACTCGCTGGCGCAGATTAATAGAAAAGAGGTAGAGTGGATATACCAGCTAGGGACCCTACAACCCAGTGGGTTGAACATAGAATTTGATTTAAAACCATGTATATTATAAAGTGTTCTCACCGGTAGCGTCGTTCGGCTGTTCTCTACCTGGCCTCTTAAGGACCTTCGAGTGACGTCAGGTTGGCCTGACTGTTCAATTGGATAGTGGCGTCTCGTGATGTGGGCGTCAGGGGATGGAGGCGGGGTCGAGAACACCTGAATGACGCTCCAGGAGTGGGTGGAGAATACATGAACAACGTTCCAGGAGTGGGCGGAGCCCAGAGGACGGTATTATCAATACTGTAGTTAAAGTTGAAGGAATTTAGGATAATAGACGGTACGGTTAGGATGTGGGGTAGTAACTTCGGAAAGGAGGCTGAAAATATGCATTGTATTGTATGTATGTAATTGCGGTAACCCGAAAGGGTATATATATGAATTGGTAACAGTAAGAGAAATTTTCTTTCATTTTTAGTCCAATGTCTTAAATGTGATTGTATTAAGGATCACCGACTGTGATTTTATCATGTATGATTTGCAAATGTTGTTTTTGGAATTTTGGTATATGGTCCGGAACAAAACCGGCTTGTGTAATGAGATCAGCTGGGCTATTTAAAGGGCCCGACTGCAAGCATGCGCAGTTACCGCCCTTGAAGAAGCGAGGCAGCGAAACCCGGGTCGGGCAGGAACGTGACGAGTGATTTGTATTTTATGCCTTTTGTCTACCGACTTTTGTAAGTAGAATAAAACCTTTTATGAAAAGAGTGCAAAGGGTGCTTCACTATTCTGCCTATCTTCTCTAACCCTGCAGAGGAGGAGGTCTGGGGAGATCGGAGCCTTTGGGTGCCGAGGAGAGGGGCTTATACCCTTTTGCTATCCACTGTTGACCGGGAGACATAGTCTCTAGCAGCGCGGTTCCAAAACCCTTTGATTTGTCTAAACCAGTGTGAACGACCTACCACACTATTCCGGGACCAGCAGCAGTGCAAGTAAACTGTCCGTGTTGGGACACAGGACTGACTTTCTGTTTTTTGTATTTTACCAGTATTTGGTGTAAGATGGTATATATCAATAGCACCCCTCAATCAGT
Organism: Bufo bufo; assembly: GCF_905171765.1. Classification (NCBI taxonomy): domain Eukaryota; kingdom Metazoa; phylum Chordata; class Amphibia; order Anura; family Bufonidae; genus Bufo; species Bufo bufo. The sequence goes on from NW_024400226.1 coordinate 41,389, forward strand.
ATTTTGTGGAAGTAGGTATATTGCACCCCTTAATCAGTATTTGGCTGAAACAGGTATATAGCACCCCTCAATCATGAATTTGTGGAAGAAGGTATATAGCACCCGTCAATCAGTGTTTTGTGGAAGCAGGTGTTTTTACAGCCCTAAATCAGTATTTGGTGGAAGAAGGTATATAGCAATAGCACCTGTGGGGATGTGCTCGTGGTAGGCTACGGTAGCGGCAGCAGTATTGAGGCAATCACAGACAGTATTTGTGATACACTGTGACTTTATTCACACCAAAGGCATAACAGGCAATGTGCAGACCACACAGGTGCATATCCACATAGTGCATAGAACAAAAGTCCTTCTATAGCAAATAAACAGCAGGTTTGAATCACCTTGTTTCTGG
>NW_024400226.1:41879-42217 GCF_905171765.1 Bufo bufo
TTAAAATGAACCAGGCTTGGATCCCACAAGACTTGTCTGTACCTTGTGCAGAATAGACATTTATACCACCATCAAACATACATTCTTGTACTCCAGTCAAGTGCAATGATTCTTTGTTTTCTTTTTTTTTATTTGTCCCAATATTTTGGTGGCTACATACACCAATAAAATTTTTTAAAAAAAACATTGTTGGCTACCTCCTCCTCCTCCATTGCTGCCTCCAACTACAACACCACATTCACCGCCTCCTCAACCTCCGACTCCATATCCACCTCCTTCTCTGAGTTGCAGGTTAATAATTTGTAATTTTTAGTTATTTTATTTCATTTCCCTATCCA
>NW_024400227.1:0-42045 GCF_905171765.1 Bufo bufo
CATAAGGCCAGATTCTCTGTTACGGGACCGCTCTCCTCTGTCTGGGTGCCGGGGCCTAAATGTATGACAGTGGCCTGTTCCAGTGGTGGGTGACGTGAAGCCTGATTCTCTGCTATGACATGAATACAGATTCTGCGCTGACATAAGGCCAGATTCTCTGTTACGGGACCTCTCTCCTCTGCCTGGGTGCCGGGGCCTAAATGTGTGACAGTGGCCTGTTCCAGTGGTGGGTGACGTGAAGCCTGATTCTCTGCTATGACATGAAGACAGATTCTGCGCTGACATAAGGCCAGATTCTCTGTTACGGGACCGCTCTCCTCTGTCTGGGTGCCGGGGCCTAAATGTGTGACAGTGGCCTGTTCCAGTGGTGGGTGACGTGAAGCCTGATTCTCTGCTATGACATGAATACAGATTCTGCGCTGACATAAGGCCAGATTCTCTGTTACGGGACCTCTCTCCTCTGCCTGGGTGCCGGGGCCTAAATGTGTGACAGTGGCCTGTTCCAGTGGTGGGTGACGTGAAGCCTGATTCTCTGCTATGACATGAAGACAGATTCTGCGCTGACATAAGGCCAGATTCTCTGTTACGGGACCGCTCTCCTCTGTCTGGGTGCCGGGGCCTAAATGTGTGACAGTGGCCTGTTCCAGTGGTGGGTGACGTGAAGCCTGATTCTCTGTTATGACATGAAGACAGATTCTGCGCTGACATAAGGCCAGATTCTCTGTTACGGGACCTCTCTCCTCTGCCTGGGTGCCTGGGCCTAAATGTGTGACAGTGGCCTGTTCCAGTGGTGGGTGACGTGAAGCCTGATTCTCTGCTATGACATGAAGACAGATTCTGCGCTGACATAAGGCCAGATTCTCTGTTACGGGACCTCTCTCCTCTGCCTGTGTGCCTGGGCCTAAATGTGTGACAGTGGCCTGTTCCAGTGGTGGGTGACGTGAAGCCTGATTCTCTGCTATGACATGAATACAGATTCTGCGCTGACATAAGGCCAGATTCTCTGTTACTGGACCTCTCTCCTCTGCCTGGGTGCCTGGGCCTAAATGTGTGACAGTGGCCTGTTCCAGTGGTGGGTGACGTGAAGCCTGATTCTCTGCTATGACATGAAGACAGATTCTGCGCTGACATAAGGCCAGATTCTCTGTTACGGGACCGCTCTCCTCTGTCTGGGTGCCGGGGCCTAAATGTGTGACAGTGGCCTGTTCCAGTGGTGGGTGACGTGAAGCCTGATTCTCTGCTATGACATGAATACAGATTCTGCGCTGACATAAGTCCAGATTCTCTGTTACGGGACCTCTCTCCTCTGCCTGGGTGCCTGGGCCTAAATGTGTGACAGTGGCCTGTTCCAGTGGTGGGTGACGTGAAGCCTGATTCTCTGCTATGACATGAAGACAGATTCTGCGCTGACATAAGGCCAGATTCTCTGTTACGGGACCGCTCTCCTCTGTCTGGGTGCCAGGGCCTAAATGTGTGACAGTGGCCTGTTCCAGTGGTGGGTGACGTGAAGCCTGATTCTCTGCTATGACATGAAGACAGATTCTGCGCTGACATAAGGCCAGATTCTCTGTTACGGGACCGCTCTCCTCTGTCTGGGTGCCGGGGCCTAAATGTGTGACAGTGGCCTGTTCCAGTGGTGGGTGACGTGAAGCCTGATTCTCTGCTATGACATGAATACAGATTCTGCGCTGACATAAGGCCAGATTCTCTGTTACGGGACCTCTCTCCTCTGCCTGGGTGCCTCGGCCTAAATGTGTGACAGTGGCCTGTTCCAGTGGTGGGTGACGTGAAGCCTGATTCTCTGCTATGACATGAAGACAGATTCTGCGCTGACATAAGGCCAGATTCTCTGTTACGGGACCGCTCTCCTCTGTCTGGGTGCCGGGGCCTAAATGTGTGACAGTGGCCTGTTCCAGTGGTGGGTGACGTGAAGCCTGATTCTCTGCTATGACATGAAGACAGATTCTGCGCTGACATAAGGCCAGATTCTCTGTTACGGGACCTCTCTCCTCTGCCTGGGTGACGGGGCCTAAATGTGTGACAGTGGCCTGTTCCAGTGGTGGGTGACGTGAAGCCTGATTCTCTGCTATGACATGAAGACAGATTCTGCGCTGACATAAGGCCAGATTCTCTGTTACGGGACCGCTCTCCTCTGTCTGGGTGCCGGGGCCTAAATGTGTGACAGTGGCCTGTTCCAGTGGTGGGTGACGTGAAGCCTGATTCTCTGTTATGACATGAAGACAGATTCTGCGCTGACATAAGGCCAGATTCTCTGTTACGGGACCGCTCTCCTCTACCTGGGTGCCTGGGCCTAAATGTGTGACAGTGGCCTGATCCAGTGGTGGGTGACGTGAAGCCTGATTCTCTGCTATGACATGAATACAGATTCTGCGCTGACATAAGGCCAGATTCTCTGTTACGGGACCTCTCTCCTCTGCCTGGGTGCCTGGGCCTAAATGTGTGACAGTGGCCTGTTCCAGTGGTGGGTGACGGGAAGCCTGATTCTCTGCTATGACATGAAGACAGATTCTGCGCTGACATAAGGCCAGATTCTCTGTTACGGGACCGCTCTCCTCTGTCTGGGTGCCGGGGCCTAAATGTGTGACAGTGGCCTGTTCCAGTGGTGGGTGACGTGAAGCCTGATTCTCTGCTATGACATGAATACAGATTCTGCGCTGACATAAGTCCAGATTCTCTGTTACGGGACCTCTCTCCTCTGCCTGGGTGCCTGGGCCTAAATGTGTGACAGTGGCCTGTTCCAGTGGTGGGTGACGTGAAGCCTGATTCTCTGCTATGACATGAAAACAGATTCTGCGCTGACATAAGGCCAGATTCTCTGTTACGGGACCGCTCTCCTCTGTCTGGGTGCCGGGGCCTAAATGTGTGACAGTGGCCTGTTCCAGTGGTGGGTGACGTGAAGCCTGATTCTCTGCTATGACATGAAGACAGATTCTGCGCTGACATAAGGCCAGATTCTCTGTTACGGGACCGCTCTCATCTGTCTGGGCCTAAATGTGTGACAGTGGCCTGTTCCAGTGGTGGGTGACGTGAAGCCTGATTCTCTGCTATGACATGAATACAGATTCTGCGCTGACATAAGGCCAGATTCTCTGTTACGGGACCTCTCTCCTCTGCCTGGGTGCCTGGGCCTAAATGTGTGACAGTGGCCTGTTCCAGTGGTGGGTGACGTGAAGCCTGATTCTCTGCTATGACATGAAGACAGATTCTGCGCTGACATAAGGCCAGATTCTCTGTTACGGGACCGCTCTCCTCTGTCTGGGTGCCTGGGCCTAAATGTGTGACAGTGGCCTGTTCCAGTGGTGGGTGACGTGAAGCCTGATTCTCTGCTATGACATGAATACAGATTCTGCGCTGACATAAGTCCAGATTCTCTGTTACGGGACCTCTCTCCTCTGCCTGGGTGCCTGGGCCTAAATGTGTGACAGTGGCCTGTTCCAGTGGTGGGTGACGTGAAGCCTGATTCTCTGCTATGACATGAAGACAGATTCTGCGCTGACATAAGGCCAGATTCTCTGTTACGGGACCGCTCTCCTCTGTCTGGGTGCCAGGGCCTAAATGTGTGACAGTGGCCTGTTCCAGTGGTGGGTGACGTGAAGCCTGATTCTCTGCTATGACATGAAGACAGATTCTGCGCTGACATAAGGCCAGATTCTCTGTTACGGGACCGCTCTCCTCTGTCTAGGTGCCGGGGCCTAAATGTGTGACAGTGGCCTGTTCCAGTGGTGGGTGACGTGAAGCCTGATTCTCTGCTATGACATGAATACAGATTCTGCGCTGACATAAGGCCAGATTCTCTGTTACGGGACCTCTCTCCTCTGCCTGGGTGCCTGGGCCTAAATGTGTGACAGTGGCCTGTTCCAGTGGTGGGTGACGTGAAGCCTGATTCTCTGCTATGACATGAAGACAGATTCTGCGCTGACATAAGGCCAGATTCTCTGTTACGGGACCTCTCTCCTCTGCCTGGGTGCCTGGGCCTAAATGTGTGACAGTGGCCTGTTCCAGTGGTGGGTGACGTGAAGCCTGATTCTCTGCTATGACATGAATACAGATTCTGCGCTGACATAAGGCCAGATTCTCTGTTACGGGACCTCTCTCCTCTGCCTGGGTGCCTGGGCCTAAATGTGTGACAGTGGCCTGTTCCAGTGGTGGGTGACGTGAAGCCTGATTCTCTGCTATGACATGAAGACAGATTCTGCGCTGACATAAGGCCAGATTCTCTGTTACGGGACCGCTCTCCTCTGTCTGGGTGCCAGGGCCTAAATGTGTGACAGTGGCCTGTTCCAGTGGTGGGTGACGTGAAGCCTGATTCTCTGCTATGACATGAAGACAGATTCTGCGCTGACATAAGGCCAGATTCTCTGTTACGGGACCGCTCTCCTCTGTCTGGGTGCCGGGGCCTAAATGTGTGACAGTGGCCTGTTCCAGTGGTGGGTGACGTGAAGCCTGATTCTCTGCTATGACATGAATACAGATTCTGCGCTGACATAAGGCCAGATTCTCTGTTACGGGACCTCTCTCCTCTGCCTGGGTGCCTCGGCCTAAATGTGTGACAGTGGCCTGTTCCAGTGGTGGGTGACGTGAAGCCTGATTCTCTGCTACGACATGAAGACAGATTCTGCGCTGACATAAGGCCAGATTCTCTGTTACGGGACCTCTCTTCTCTGCCTGGGTGCCTGGGCCTAAATGTGTGACAGTGGCCTGTTCCAGTGGTGGGTGACGTGAAGCCTGATTCTCTGCTATGACATGAATACAGATTCTGCGCTGACATAAGGCCAGATTCTCTGTTACGGGACCTCTCTCCTCTGCCTGGGTGCCTGGGCCTAAATGTGTGACAGTGGCCTGTTCCAGTGGTGGGTGACGTGAAGCCTGATTCTCTGCTATGACATGAAGACAGATTCTGCGCTGACATAAGGCCAGATTCTCTGTTACGGGACCGCTCTCCTCTGTCTGGGTGCCGGGGCCTAAATGTATGACAGTGGCCTGTTCCAGTGGTGGGTGACGTGAAGCCTGATTCTCTGCTATGACATGAATACAGATTCTGCGCTGACATAAGGCCAGATTCTCTGTTACGGGACCTCTCTCCTCTGCCTGGGTGCCGGGGCCTAAATGTGTGACAGTGGCCTGTTCCAGTGGTGGGTGACGTGAAGCCTGATTCTCTGCTATGACATGAAGACAGATTCTGCGCTGACATAAGGCCAGATTCTCTGTTACGGGACCGCTCTCCTCTGTCTGGGTGCCAGGGCCTAAATGTGTGACAGTGGCCTGTTCCAGTGGTGGGTGACGTGAAGCCTGATTCTCTGCTATGACATGAATACAGATTCTGCGCTGACATAAGGCCAGATTCTCTGTTACGGGACCTCTCTCCTCTGCCTGGGTGCCGGGGCCTAAATGTGTGACAGTGGCCTGTTCCAGTGGTGGGTGACGTGAAGCCTGATTCTCTGCTATGACATGAAGACAGATTCTGCGCTGACATAAGGCCAGATTCTCTGTTACGGGACCGCTCTCCTCTGTCTGGGTGCCGGGGCCTAAATGTGTGACAGTGGCCTGTTCCAGTGGTGGGTGACGTGAAGCCTGATTCTCTGTTATGACATGAAGACAGATTCTGCGCTGACATAAGGCCAGATTCTCTGTTACGGGACCTCTCTCCTCTGCCTGGGTGCCTGGGCCTAAATGTGTGACAGTGGCCTGTTCCAGTGGTGGGTGACGTGAAGCCTGATTCTCTGCTATGACATGAAGACAGATTCTGCGCTGACATAAGGCCAGATTCTCTGTTACGGGACCTCTCTCCTCTGCCTGTGTGCCTGGGCCTAAATGTGTGACAGTGGCCTGTTCCAGTGGTGGGTGACGTGAAGCCTGATTCTCTGCTATGACATGAATACAGATTCTGCGCTGACATAAGGCCAGATTCTCTGTTACTGGACCTCTCTCCTCTGCCTGGGTGCCTGGGCCTAAATGTGTGACAGTGGCCTGTTCCAGTGGTGGGTGACGTGAAGCCTGATTCTCTGCTATGACATGAAGACAGATTCTGCGCTGACATAAGGCCAGATTCTCTGTTACGGGACCGCTCTCCTCTGTCTGGGTGCCGGGGCCTAAATGTGTGACAGTGGCCTGTTCCAGTGGTGGGTGACGTGAAGCCTGATTCTCTGCTATGACATGAATACAGATTCTGCGCTGACATAAGTCCAGATTCTCTGTTACGGGACCTCTCTCCTCTGCCTGGGTGCCTGGGCCTAAATGTGTGACAGTGGCCTGTTCCAGTGGTGGGTGACGTGAAGCCTGATTCTCTGCTATGACATGAAGACAGATTCTGCGCTGACATAAGGCCAGATTCTCTGTTACGGGACCGCTCTCCTCTGTCTGGGTGCCAGGGCCTAAATGTGTGACAGTGGCCTGTTCCAGTGGTGGGTGACGTGAAGCCTGATTCTCTGCTATGACATGAAGACAGATTCTGCGCTGACATAAGGCCAGATTCTCTGTTACGGGACCGCTCTCCTCTGTCTGGGTGCCGGGGCCTAAATGTGTGACAGTGGCCTGTTCCAGTGGTGGGTGACGTGAAGCCTGATTCTCTGCTATGACATGAATACAGATTCTGCGCTGACATAAGGCCAGATTCTCTGTTACGGGACCTCTCTCCTCTGCCTGGGTGCCTCGGCCTAAATGTGTGACAGTGGCCTGTTCCAGTGGTGGGTGACGTGAAGCCTGATTCTCTGCTACGACATGAAGACAGATTCTGCGCTGACATAAGGCCAGATTCTCTGTTACGGGACCTCTCTTCTCTGCCTGGGTGCCTGGGCCTAAATGTGTGACAGTGGCCTGTTCCAGTGGTGGGTGACGTGAAGCCTGATTCTCTGCTATGACATGAATACAGATTCTGCGCTGACATAAGGCCAGATTCTCTGTTACGGGACCTCTCTCCTCTGCCTGGGTGCCTGGGCCTAAATGTGTGACAGTGGCCTGTTCCAGTGGTGGGTGACGTGAAGCCTGATTCTCTGCTATGACATGAAGACAGATTCTGCGCTGACATAAGGCCAGATTCTCTGTTACGGGACCGCTCTCCTCTGTCTGGGTGCCGGGGCCTAAATGTGTGACAGTGGCCTGTTCCAGTGGTGGGTGACGTGAAGCCTGATTCTCTGCTATGACATGAATACAGATTCTGCGCTGACATAAGGCCAGATTCTCTGTTACGGGACCTCTCTCCTCTGCCTGGGTGACGGGGCCTAAATGTGTGACAGTGGCCTGTTCCAGTGGTGGGTGACGTGAAGCCTGATTCTCTGCTATGACATGAAGACAGATTCTGCGCTGACATAAGGCCAGATTCTCTGTTACGGGACCGCTCTCCTCTGTCTGGGTGCCGGGGCCTAAATGTGTGACAGTGGCCTGTTCCAGTGGTGGGTGACGTGAAGCCTGATTCTCTGTTATGACATGAAGACAGATTCTGCGCTGACATAAGGCCAGATTCTCTGTTACGGGACCGCTCTCCTCTACCTGGGTGCCTGGGCCTAAATGTGTGACAGTGGCCTGATCCAGTGGTGGGTGACGTGAAGCCTGATTCTCTGCTATGACATGAATACAGATTCTGCGCTGACATAAGGCCAGATTCTCTGTTACGGGACCTCTCTCCTCTGCCTGGGTGCCTGGGCCTAAATGTGTGACAGTGGCCTGTTCCAGTGGTGGGTGACGGGAAGCCTGATTCTCTGCTATGACATGAAGACAGATTCTGCGCTGACATAAGGCCAGATTCTCTGTTACGGGACCGCTCTCCTCTGTCTGGGTGCCGGGGCCTAAATGTGTGACAGTGGCCTGTTCCAGTGGTGGGTGACGTGAAGCCTGATTCTCTGCTATGACATGAATACAGATTCTGCGCTGACATAAGTCCAGATTCTCTGTTACGGGACCTCTCTCCTCTGCCTGGGTGCCTGGGCCTAAATGTGTGACAGTGGCCTGTTCCAGTGGTGGGTGACGTGAAGCCTGATTCTCTGCTATGACATGAAAACAGATTCTGCGCTGACATAAGGCCAGATTCTCTGTTACGGGACCGCTCTCCTCTGTCTGGGTGCCGGGGCCTAAATGTGTGACAGTGGCCTGTTCCAGTGGTGGGTGACGTGAAGCCTGATTCTCTGCTATGACATGAAGACAGATTCTGCGCTGACATAAGGCCAGATTCTCTGTTACGGGACCGCTCTCATCTGTCTGGGCCTAAATGTGTGACAGTGGCCTGTTCCAGTGGTGGGTGACGTGAAGCCTGATTCTCTGCTATGACATGAATACAGATTCTGCGCTGACATAAGGCCAGATTCTCTGTTACGGGACCTCTCTCCTCTGCCTGGGTGCCTGGGCCTAAATGTGTGACAGTGGCCTGTTCCAGTGGTGGGTGACGTGAAGCCTGATTCTCTGCTATGACATGAAGACAGATTCTGCGCTGACATAAGGCCAGATTCTCTGTTTTGGGACCGCTCTCCTCTGTCTGGGTGCCGGAGCCTAAATGTGTGACAGTGGCCTGTTCCAGTGGTGGGTGACGTGAAGCCTTATTCTCTGCTATGACATGAATACAGATTCTGCGCTGACATAAGGCCAGATTCTCTGTTACGAGACCTCTCTCCTTTGCCTGGGTGCCGGGCCTAAATGTGTGACAGTGGCCTGTTCCAGTGGTGGGTGACGTGAAGCCTGATTCTCTGCTATGACATGAAGACAGATTCTGCGCTGACATAAGGCCAGATTCTCTGTTACGGGACCGCTCTCCTCTGTCTGGGTGCCGGGGCCTAAATGTGTGACAGTGGCCTGTTCCAGTGGTGGGTGACGTGAAGCCTGATTCTCTGCTATGACATGAAGACAGATTCTGCGCTGACATAAGGCCAGATTCTCTGTTACGGGACCTCTCCTCTGCCTGGGTGCCTGGGCCTAAATGTGTGACAGTGGCCTGTTCCAGTGGTGGGTGACGTGAAGCCTGATTCTCTGCTATGACATGAAGACTGATTCTGCGCTGACTTGAAGCCAGATTCTCTGCTATGGCATGAAGAGACTTATTCTCTGCTGACATGAAGCCAGATTCTTTGCTATGGCATGAAGAGACTGATTCTCTGCTGATGTGAAGCCAGATTCTCTGCTATGGGACCTCTGTCCAATTGATATTGGTTCATTTTTATTTTTTTAATTTTAATTTTAATTCATTTCCCTATCCACATTTGTTTGCAGGGGATTTACCTACATGTTGCTGCCTTTTGCAGCCCTCTAGCTCTTTCCTGGGCTGTTTTACAGCCTTTTTAGTGCCTAAAAGTTCGGGTCCCCATTGACTTCAATGGGGTTCGCGTTCGGGACGAAGTTCGGTTCGGGTTCGGATCCCGAACCCGAACATTTCCGGGAAGTTCGGACGAACTTCTCGAACCCGAACATCCAGGTGTTCGCTCAACTCTAGCCACGAACCACCGGAGCAGCTGCAATATAATAAAGGAGACAAGATTCCCGCCGCAAACATCAGAGCAAATCAAATCTCCTGAATTCTCCCCCAGCAACCGCTCTCCACCAATCAGCTTCCAGGATTCTTCAGCCAGCCAACATCCCAGAACAGAAAAAAAAACGGTTACCTCAGAACACCTTTACAGGTACCCTAAAACAAAAGAGCGGGAAAAGAGAGAGAAGAGGGGGGGAGAGAAGCACTACCTATACATATGTATATATATATATATATATACCTACACACATCCAAACATACAAGTGTACCTATATATACCTAGCCTACATATATAACTGAGGTGCCTGTGCCCCCATGTGCCCCCCAAGCTAAACGCTCTGGGGGGCTATTCAGTCAGATGAATCGACTTCTCCGGTTCAGTGAACTGAATTGATTCAAAAGAACGATTCGTTCATGAGCCGAACATCACTAGTGCGGGTGGCCGGGCGCAGCAGCAAATCAGCGGGGGGGGCAAGGAATGACCCCTTTAGTGACGCCACTGTACAGTAGTATCTGCTGACATAAATAATGGATCTTCTACTAGCATTGTTCCAACTGGTTCTAGAAGGCAGGATGTGAGCCATATTATACAAATGAACATTGCACCAGACCTTAAAATGGTTTTCCAGGTTTAAACCCCTTTTTAATTAGGCTCTGGAATTTGGTCTTCAAAAAACAGAAAGGCACTCATGTGCTCCCTTCTCCTCAGTTCCAGCACCAAGGCTCCATTCAGTGATGCTTCTGGTCCTCAGTCACATGTGCACATCGTGGTCCTTCTCGATTTGGACATGTGACCACTGCAGCCAATCACTGGCTGTCACATGTTTGAGTAGAGATGTACCAAGCAGCAAAGACCGGCGGGGAATATATTTATGGGATCATATTTTTTTCTTTTGCATCCCATTAGCTTAATAATTTTATAATGACGATAAAACACCTGTGTGGAGGACAATATCTCGCCCCAGTGGTGAAATGGTTTTGAACATCTTTGGTAAATGCTGATGACAAAGTTATTGGCTCGGGGTGTTATACAGTGCAGCATGATATCAAATACATTGGGACTTTGTAGACAACCTTTTTAGAAATAGATTTTTTAGCTTGTTCTTAGCAAAGAAATCCAAATGTGTCCTCTCTAATCATACTACATGTTTTATTACAATGGCAAGAAGTGAGTCCTGATCACTAAAAAGAACAATGGAAGAATTATAGGACCCATAGAAAATGTAACCCTTTTGGTGCTGGCGAACCCCTCTTCTCCTTCCCTCCTCCCCATCACCTAGGAACAGAAGGAAGTGTAACTTGTTCATTGCCTTCCTCATTGCCAACCACTGAGAGGAAGAAGGGGCTTGTGACCAAGGGGAACGTTACCTCATCCTTCGCTAACACTGCAGTGCTGGTGAAGCTGTTCATGCCGCCAGTGGTGTCAGACCATTCAACCCCCCAAAAAATGTATAAATGCAATTTTCAAGAAAAGATAATTTGCAGTCTTCAATTGTTTTTGTACCTAAAAGCTCCCAGCAATATCTCTATAGAAGCATATGTAATGTGGCCCCTTCACAATATGCTTGTATTACTGTTTGATGGTGATGGTAATTAGTGTTGAGCGCGAATATTCACAAAGCGAATTTTTATCTCGAATATCGTCACTTTGATATTTCGCGAATATGTCGAATACATGACCCCATATTCGCAAATACGAATATTCGCTTTCAAGATGGATAGTGTTAATGAAACTCTATCATTATTAATTCTTTTGTGTGTCCTATTTAGGTTGCCCCAATAGTAGAATATGTCGAAGATAGTGCTATATTCGTCAATTCCGAATATAGCACAATATTCGCCATATTTGTCAATTTCTAAACGCTATTGCCGCCTCATGTCAAGGCTGTGAAATTCCTTATGCTGTATTGCGATCCGATTTGTGCGAATGTTAAATATCGAATAATCGCATATGCTAATTTATGTTCCAAGTTCAATAACATTTCTCTAATATCAATCTACAAATCTAATCAATGGTTTAAATACTCCTGTTAGAGTAAGGACATTATACGTAAAAACAATTTCTGCGAAAATTTGTCACTTGACTATTCGCAGTAATCTATTCGTGTTTTTTATTCCCTTCTTTTCTCAAGCGTTAACGGGTTGTGTCAGACAGCACTACACTGCATGTATTGCGAAAAATCGTATATATTATGTTCGCAGCATTCCATTCGCGCAACCGACTACCGCCATTTCAAGCTTTCAATACGTGTAAAATCGTCTCCTAAGTCTATTTGCAGCATTCTATACCCGATCCGGCGTTTGTCCCTTGTGTTATTTGAAGTACTAGAAGAATAGCTGAATATGTCGAATAGAGTTGTATATTCGCAGATCGTATATTCGTCTTTATTTTTTCCTTTCTAGGTGACTTGATCCTAACCCCTCCCTACTTTACCAAGATTAGCCAATGAGAAGGCCTAGCAACAAACCTAGCAACCAATCCGAAAGAAGCCTACCTTCTCACTATATAAATGAAGGCACACCCGGCAGCCATTTTGTGGTGTATTTGTGGCAGAGAGAGGAGCTGTGGTGGTGCTGGTGCTTTGTGATATTCTAATTTCCAACCCCCAATTGATATCAAATAATATTAGCTAGTTAGTGTTAGATAGGGATTAGCTGTTAGGGTCAAAATTATCAGTGATAGGTTAGTTTAGTTAGGTGAAGGACAGAGTTAGTCAGGGCTGATAGGTTTAGAGCAGGGATCAGTGTAGGGCTTTAGTGTTAGGGAATAACAAATACATAGATAGAATATTAGTGTAGGTTAGCGGTAGGGCTGTCAATTTCTCATCTTAGATAGTTAGCGCTAGGTTAGTCAGGTATTTAGGGTCTTAGTGTATAGTCTGTCTGTTTGTTTGTCGGTTTAGTCTGTCTTGTCTTTGTCTTTGATTTAGGTTAAAAAATAATAAAAAGTTTAATTGAGTGTTGACTGTTAGTTTTATCTGTACTGTCCGCGTCTTATTGTCTTTGTCCTTTAGTGTTTTTAGTTTAATTAAAAAAAACAAAAAAAAAAACTTTACATTTCAGTGGCACTGCGGCAGATTTTCGCTTCACCACTGGTCACCCCTCCCCATTGTATTCTCATTTAGGTATAGTGCAATGACCGACATAATCAAAAAGGTCGTCAGAGATAACTGGAATATTGTAGCCAGTGATACCAATCTGAAAGATATGCGAGACTCCCGCCCCTTGATTGCATTTCGGAGGTGCCATACCTTACGTGACAAATTGGTCCGCAGCCATTTTAAAGAAACAAAAAATCGCACTTGGCTGGATGGTTGGTCACCCAAAGGCAATAGAAGATGCGGCAGCTGCTCCTTTTGCAGGTTCAATCCCCAGTCGTCTCACATATCTTTCGGAGGTATTAATCATAAAGTGAACACACTAATTACATGTAGGAGCAAATATGTAGTGTACCTAATCTTGTGCAGATATGGTAGATTCTACATCGGCAAGACGGTCCGCTGCTTCTTTGAACACATTTGCAAACATATATATTCTATTACCACCGGTCGGGGTGTCCCTCGCCTTATAGAACATATACAGTCCGCACATACCGGAGATAGCTCAGTCCTCAGGCTTAGAGGTTGTTCAGAATCCACTGAGAGAGGACGGGAACTACTAAGAAAAGAAGGTAGATGGATCTTGCATTCTAATGCCACGGGCCCTCTGGGACTGAACGAAAAACTCGATATGAGTGTCTTTCTGTGATGTCTCAATATTCTATGTATGTTTTTTGTTGTTGCTTTTAATGTTTCATGGATATCTTATTTTGTAACATTGATGTACAACCCCTGCTGCTGACGTAGCCTACACGTTTTCGTAAAAGTCCGGGTTCGGGTTCGGTGTTCGGCACTTTCTTGCCGCTTTTTGAAAGGCTGCAAAGCAGCCAATCAACAAGCGTCATATTACTTGCCCCAAAAGGCTATCACAGCCATGCCTACTATTGGCATGGCTGTGATTGGCCAGTGCAGCATGTGACCCAGCCTCTATATAAGCTTGGGTCACGTAGCGCTGCACGTCACTCTGCTGTTACAAGTGTAGGGAGAGGTTGCAGCTGCAACATTAGGGCGAGATTAGGCAGTGATTAACTCCTCCAAAACACTTAAGACATTGATCGATCTACAGCTGTGGATCATTGAACTGCTGCTATTCAATTGCTCACTGTTTTTAGGCTGCCCAGAGCGTTTTTCAGTCACTTTTTTCTGGGGTGATCGGCGGCCATTTCGTGGCTTGTGGTGCGCCAGCACAAGCTGCCACCAAGTCCATTTAACCATCAATAGTGTGGTTATTTCTTGCTATATCCTACATCAGGGGCAAGCTGTCACCAAGTCCATTTAACCATCAATAGTGTGGTTATTTTTTGGCTATATCCTACATCAAGGGCAAGCTGCCACCAAGTCCATTTAACCATCAATAGTGTGGTTATTTTTTGGCTATATCCTACATCAGGGGGAAGCTGCCACCAAGTCCATTTAACCATCAATAGTGTGGTTATTTTTTGGCTATATCCTACATCAGGGGCAAGCTGCCACCAAGTCCATTTAACCATCAATAGTGTGGTTATTTAAATCTATCCCTAAAAGGGTATATTAGATTCAAGGTGCTGATAGGGTCATTCTCAATAACTTCACACACATGCTACTGTGCATATCCAAGTCTAATTCTGTCCGTAAACGTATCCCTGTCACCCAGCGCCTAAATAATAGGCCTCAAATTTATATTCAGCAAAATCTGTGGCTATTGCTGTAGCTGCTCAAGTTATTTTGTGTCCGTCAAAGCACAGTTTTTGTTCTGGGTTGAAATACAATTCCCAACCTAGCAATTTTCTAAATTAGTGGTTTCTGCTGTATCAGGCCTACTTTAAATCTATCCCTAAAAGGGTATATTAGATTCAAGGTGATGATAGGGTCATTCTCAATAACTTCACACACACGCTACTGTGCATATCCAAGTCTAATTCTGTCCGTAAACGTATACCTGTCACCCAGTGCCTAAATAATAGGCCTCAAATTTAGATTCAGCAAAATCTGTGGCTATTGCTGCTCAAGTTATTTTGTGTCCGTCAAAGCACAGTTTTTGTTCTGGGTTGAAATACAATTCCCAACCTAGCAATTTATAAATTAGTGGTTTCTGCTGTATCAGGCCTACTTTAAATCTATCCCTAAAAGGGTATATTAGATTCAAGGTGCTGATAGGGTCATTCTCAATAACTTCACACACACGCTACTGTGCATATCCAAGTCTAATTCTGTCCGTAAACGTATACCTGTCACCCAGCGCCTAAATAATAGGCCTCAAATTTATATTCAGCAAAATCTGTGGCTTATGCTGTAGCTGCTCAAGTTATTTTGTGTCCGTCAAAGCACAGTTTTTGTTCTGGGTTGAAATACTATTCCCAACCTAGCAATTTTCTAAATTAGTGGTTTCTGCTGTATCAGGCCTACTTTAAATCTATCCCTAAAAGGGTATATTAGATTCAAGGTGCTGATAGGGTCATTCTCAATAACTTCACACACACGCTACTGTGCATATCCAAGTCTAATTCTGTCCGTAAACGTATACCTGTCACCCAGCGCCTAAATAATAGGCCTCAAATTTATATTCAGCAAAATCTGTGGCTATTGCTGTAGCTGCTCAAGTTATTTTGTGTCCGTCAAAGAAACAGTTTTTGTTCTGGGTTGAAATACAATTCCCAACCTAGCAATTTTCTAAATTAGTAGTTTCTGCTGTATCAGGCCTACTTTAAATCTATCCCTAAAAGGGTATATTAGATTCAAGGTGCTGATAGGGTCATTCTCAATAACTTCACACATACGCTACTGTGCATATCCAAGTCTAATTCTGTCCGTAAACGTATACCTGTCACCCAGCGCCTAAATAATAGGCCTCAAATTTATATTCAGCAAAATCTGTGGCTATTGCTGTAGCTGCTCAAGTTATTTTGTGTCCGTCAAAGCACAGTTTTTGTTCTGGGTTGAAATACAATTCCCAACCTAGCAATTTTCTAAATTAGTGGTTTCTGCTGTATCAGGCCTACTTTAAATCTATCCCTAAAAGGGTATATTAGATTCAAGGTGCTGATAGGGTCATTCTCAATAACTTCACACACACGCTACTGTGCATATCCAAGTCTAATTCTGTCCGTAAACGTATACCTGTCACCCAGCGCCTAAATAATAGGCCTCAAATTTATATTCAGCTAAATCTGTCATTACTGCTGTGCCTGTATTAGTGTAATACGGTACCTAAATAGATAGCCAGATAGTGTTAGGTGTCTGTAAAAAAAAGACCTGAATTTGAATTCAATACATTGGGCCAAATAATATTTTTCTTATTGTGGTGAACGGTAACAATGAGGAAAACATCTAGTAAGGGACGCGGACATGGTCGTGGTGGTGTAAGTGGACACTCTAGGGCTGGGAGAGGACGTGGCCGTTCTGCCACAGCCACACGTCCTAGTGAACCAACTACCTCGGGTCCCAGTAGCCAGCAGAATTTACAGCGATATTTGGTGGGGCCTAATGCCGTTCTAAGGATGGTAAGGCCTGAGCAGGTACAGGCATTAGTCAATTGGGTGGCCGACAGTGGATCCAGCACGTTCACATTATCTCCCACCCAGTCTTCTGCAGAAAGCGCACAGATGGCGCATGAAAACCAAGCCCATAAGTCTGTCACATCACCCCCATGCATATCAGGGAAACTGTCTGAGCCTCAAGTTATGCAGCAGTCTCTTATGCTGTTTGAAGACTCTGCTGGCAGGGTTTCCCAAAGGCATCCACCTAGCCCTTCCCCAGGGGTGGAAGAGATAGAATGCACTATCACAGTTCGGAGGAAGAGGCAGTGGTGAGACCGAGCCAACAGCGTAGCAAAAGACAAAGAGGGAGCAGTGGGCAAAAGCAGAACACCCGCCGCCAAGAGACTCCGCCTGCTACTGACCGCCGCCATCTGGGACCGAGCAACCCAAAGGCAGCTTCAAGGAGTTCCCTGGCATGGCACTTCTTCAAACAATGTGCTGACGACAAGACCCGAGTGGTTTGCACGCTGTGCCATCAGAGCCTGAAGCGAGGCATTAACGTTCTGAACCTTAGCACAACCTGCATGACCAGGCACCTGCATGCAAAGCATGAACTGCAGTGGAGTAAACACCTTAAAAACAAGGAAGTCACTCAGGCTCCCCTTGCTACATCTTCTGCTGCTGCCACCTCGGCCTCTTCTGCTGCTGCCGCCTCGGCCTCTTCCTCCGCCTCTGGAGGAACGTTGGCACCTGCCGCCCAGCAAACATGGGATGTACCACCAACACCACCACCTGCGTCACCAAGCATCTCAACCATGTCACACGGCAGCGTTCAGCTCTCCATCTCACAAACATTTGAGAGAAAGCGTAAATTCCCACCTAGCCACCCTCGATCCCTGGCCCTGAATGCCAGCATTTCTAAACTACTGGCCTATGAAATGCTGTCAATCAGGCTGGTGGACACAGACAGCTTCAAACAGCTCATGTCGCTTGCTGTCCCACAGTATGTTGTTCCCAGCCGGCACTACTTCTTCAAGAGAGCCGTGCCTTCCCTGCACAACCAAGTATCCGATAAAATCAAGTCTGCACTGCGCAACGCCATCTGTGGCAAGGTCCACCTAACCACAGATACGTGGACCAGTAAGTACGGCCAGGGACGCTATATCTCCCTAACTGCACACTGGGTAAATGTAGTGGCGGCTGGGCCCCAGGCGTAGAGCTGTTTGGCGCACGTCCTTCCGCCGCCAAGGATCGCAGGGCAACATTCTTTGCCTCCTGTTGCCTTCTCCTCCTACTCAGCTTCCTCCTCCTCTTCTTCCACCTGCTCATCCAGTCAGCCACACACCTTCACCACCAACTTCAGCACAGCCCGGAGTAAACGTCAGCAGGCCATTCTGAAACTCATATGTTTGGGGGACAGGCCCCACACCGCAAAGGATTTGTGGCGGGGTATAGAACAACAGACCGATGAGTGGTTGCTGCCGGTGAGCCTCAAGCCCGGCCTGGTGGTGTGCTATAATGGGCGAAATCTCGTTGCAGCTCTGGGACTAGCCGGTTTGAGGGGCATCCCTTGCCTGGCTCATGTGCTGAATTTGGTGGTGCAGAAGTTCATTCACAACTACACCGACATGTCAGAGCTGCTGCATAAAGTGCGGGCCGTCTCTTCGCGCTTCCGGCGTTCACATCCTGCCGCTGCTCGCCTGTCTGCGCTACAGCGTAACTTCGGCCTTCCCGCTCACCGCCTCATATGCGACGTGCCCACCAGGTGGAACTCCACCTTGCACATGCTGGACAGACTGTGCGAGCAGCAGCAAGCCATAGTGGAGTTTCAGCTGCAGCACGCACGGGTCAGTCGTACTGCGGAACAGCACCACTTCACCACAAAGGACTGGGCCTCCATGCGAGACCTGTGCGCCCTGTTGCGCTGTTTCGAGTACTCCACCAACATGGCCAGTGGCGATGACGCCATTATCAGCGTTACAATACCACTTCTATGTCTCCTTGAGAAAACACTTAGGGCGATGATGGAAGAGGAGGTGGCCCAGGAGGAGGAGGAGGAGGAGGAAGAGGGGTCATTTTTAGCACTTTCAGGCCAGTCTCTTCGAAGTGACTCAGAGGGAGGTTTTTTGCAACAGCAGAGGTCAGGTACAAATGTGGCCAGACAGGGCCCACTACTGGAGGACGAGGAGGACGAGGAGGACGAGGATGAGGAGGAGGTGGAGGAGGATGAGGATGAAGCATGTTCACAGCGGGGTGGCACCCAACGCAGCTCGGGCCCATCACTGGTGCGTGGCTGGGGGGGAACGCAGGACGATGACGATACGCCTCCCACAGAGGACAGCTTGTCCTTACCTCTGGGCAGCCTGGCACACATGTGCGACTACATGCTGCAGTGCCTGCCCAACGATAGCAGAGTTGCCCACATTTTAACGTGTGCGGACTACTGGGTTGCCACCCTGCTGGATCCCCGGTACAAAGACAATGTGCCCACCTTACTTCCTGCACTGGAGCGTGATAGGAAGATGCGCGAGTACAAGCGCACGTTGGTAGACGCGCTACTGAGAGCATTCCCAAATGTCACAGGGGAACAAGTGGAAGCCCAAGGCGAAGGCAGAGGAGGAGCAAGAGGTCGCCAACGCAGCTGTGTCACGGCCAGCTCCTCTGAGGGCAGGGTTAGCATGGCAGAGATGTGGAAAAGTTTTGTCACCACGCCACAGCTAACTGCACCACCACCTGATACGGAACGTGTTAGCAGGAGGCAACATTTCACTAACATGGTGGAACAGTACGTGTGCACACCCCTCCATGTACTGACTGATGGTTCGGCCCCATTCAACTTCTGGGTCTCCAAATTGTCCATGTGGCCAGAGCTAGCCTTTTATGCCTTGGAGGTGCTGGCCTGCCTGGCGGCCAGCGTTTTGTCTGAACGTGTATTCAGCACGGCAGGGGGCGTCATTACAGACAAACGCAGCCGTCTGTCTACAGCCAATGTGGACAAGCTGACGTTCATAAAATTGAACCAGGCATAGATCCCACAGGACCTGTCCATCCCTTGTGCAGATTAGACATTAACTACCTCCCCTTAACAATATATTATTGTACTCCAGGGCACTTCCTCATTCAATCCTATTTTTATTTTCATTTTACCATTATATTGCGGGGCAACCCAAAGTTGAATGAACCTCTCCTCTGTCTGGGTGCCGGGGCCTAAAAATATCTGACTGTGGCCTGTTCCAGTGGTGGGTGACATGAAGCCTGATTCTCTGCTATGACATGAAGACTGATTCTCTGCTGACATGAAGCCAGATTCTTTGCTATGGGACCTCTCTCCTCTGCCTGGGTGCCTGGGCCTAAATATCTGACAATGGACTGTTCCAGTGGTGGGTGACGTAAAGCCTGATTCTCTGCTATGGGAACTCTCTCCTCTGCCTGGGTGCCTGGGTCTAAATATCTGACAATGGACTGTTCCAGTGGTGGGTGACGTGAAGCATGAGTCTCTGCTATGACATGAAGACTGATTCTCTGCTGACATGATGTCACGGATGGTGTACAGGAAACAAGATGATACAAATAACAAATGATGACTCACTGGATCCACAACTAAGGAACATAAAGGGAGACCCCTGCAATCGACCTGCCGCTCTCCCTTAATGCTCAGCCTATGCGACCACTCTAAAGGTGAATGGGCGCATATCCACGTACCTCGGCTATCTTAACCTGAAGGCCCTACAATAGTGAGGGGACACGACCACCGGCTCCCTACACAGACACGGAGGGAGTCAGGGTCACCTGGATCCAGACAACAGAAAATCATAAATACAAAACAGCACTTATCTGAAGACGACTGTGAACTGAGAACTGGTAGCTGGGAGCTGAAGTCAGCATGCACACTCATTCCAGGAAGTAGTATCAGCCACACCCAACTACCTTATGGGGGAGAATATAAAGGGAGGTAATGAGTCTGACTGCATGACAGCTGAGATAGCCTAACGAGGTGAGGAACAGAAACCAAAACAAAGAAACTCAAGGGGGAGGATCTGAACGGCTCCTGTCAGAGCTTCTCAGCTGTCTGCTTGTGACAGTACCCCTCCCTCTAGGAGTGGACTCCGGACACTCAGGGCCCACCTTCTCAGGATGGGACCTATGGAAAGCCCTGATGAGGCGAGAGGCCTTAATGTCCGTCACTGGGAGCCACATCCTCTCCTCAGGACCATAACCCTCCCAATGAACGAGGTACTGGAGGGAACCGCGGACAAGACGAGAATCCACAATCCTAGAGACCTGAAATTCAAGATTCCCATCAACCATAATCGGAGGAGGAGGCAAAGGAGAAGGTACAATAGGTTGAACATAAGGTTTCAATAAGGACTTATGGAAAACATTATGGATCTTCCAAGTCTGAGGAAGATCAAGACGGTAGGCAACAGGATTGATGACAGACAGGATCTTGTAAGGCCCAATAAACCTAGGACCCAACTTCCAGGAGGGAACCTTCAATTTGATATTCTTGGTAGACAGCCACACCAAATCACCAACATTCAGGTCCGGACCAGGCATACGTCTCTTATCCGCCACACGCTTATATCTCTCACTCATATTCTTTAGATTATCCTGAATATTTTGCCAAATAGATGACAAAGACGAGGAGAATCTGTCCTCATCAGGCAAACCAGAAGAGCCCTCTCCAGAGAAAGTCCCAAACTGCGGATGAAACCCATATGCACCAAAAAATGGTGACTTATCAGAGGACTCCTGACGACGGTTATTTAAAGCAAACTCAGCAAGGGACAAAAACGAACACCAATCCTCCTGATTCTCCGCCACAAAACAGCGCAGATATGTCTCCAGATTCTGATTGACACGCTCTGTCTGGCCATTCGACTGCGGATGGAAAGCAGAAGAGAATGACAAGCGAACCCCCAAGCGAGAACAGAAAGCCTTCCAGAATCTGGAAACAAACTGCGTGCCCCTATCAGAGACTATGTCAGAAGGAATCCCATGCAATTTGACAATGTGGTCAACAAATGCCTGCGCCAGCGTCTTAGCATTGGGCAAACCGGGAAAAGGGATAAAGTGCACCATTTTGCTAAAACGGTCCACCACCACCAGAATCACAGACTTCCCCGAGGAACGAGGCAAGTCCGTTATGAAGTCCATGGACAGATGTGTCCAAGGACGGGAAGGAATGGGCAAAGGAAGGAGAGGACCTGATGGCCGTGAGTGAGGGACCTTGGCACGAGCGCAAGTCTCGCAAGCTGCCACAAAACCCTCAACTGACTTACGAAGCGCAGGCCACCAGAATCTCCGAGCAATGAGATCCAGTGTGGCTCTTGTCCCCGGGTGCCCAGCAAGGACCGTATCATGGTGTTCTTTAAAAATCTTGTGTCTCAAAGCGAGAGGCACAAACAACCTCCCAGGAGGACAAAGATCAGGAGCTTCTGACTGGGCTGCCTGCACCTCTGCCTCCAATTCAGGAAAAAGAGCAGAGACCACCACACCTTCAGCTAAAATGGGACCCGGGTCTTCAAAATTCCCACCTCCCGGGAAACAACGTGACAGGGCATCTGCCTTCACATTCTTAACCCCAGGGCGGAACGTAACAACAAAATTAAACCTTGAAAAGAACAAAGACCATCTGGCCTGTCTCGGGTTCAGACGCTTGGCTGACTCCAAGTAGGCCAGATTTTTATGGTCAGTAAACACGGTAATAGGGTGTCTGGCTCCCTCTAGCCAATGGCGCCATTCCTCAAAAGCCAACTTGATGGCCAACAATTCCCTATCTCCCACATCATAATTTCTCTCTGCGGAGGAGAGCTTCTTTGAGAAAAAGGCACACGGTTGCCATTTGGCAGGAGAGGAACCCTGAGACAAGACCGCCCCCACCCCCACCTCAGAAGCATCAACCTCAACTATGAAGGGTAAGGAAACATCAGGTTGTACTAGGATGGGAGCGGAAGCAAAACTCTCCTTGATATCAGAAAAGGCCTTACGCGCCTCTACCGACCAGGAAGAAAAATCTACCCCCTTTCTGGTCATAATGTAGCAAAAGAAGGCAGCACTCCAAATTGCAGTAAAAAAGTGGACGGTTTATTCACTCATCAGCAACGTTTCAGCTCTCACATTGGAGCCTTTTTCCAGCTGAGTAACATGTGCAAAATTACATACATATATAGTGCAAGTAATTACCAAGATACAAATTGACCCATCATATAATAAAGTGCAAATGCATAGACATAACCATCACATTACAAATATAATCAGTGTATTGTCATAATTTGATATAGCAGCAGTACAGACATAACCGTAAGAAAATTCATAATATAGTGAATGTGATGTAAAATCACCAAACTGTCATAATGACCAATCAAATGTGAAGGTGAACAGGTGTGTTTAAACATGATATAACAATCAAAAAAGATTAAAAACCTTTGAATGAGTCACTTGCGGCTGACAGGGCATGGTAGGAACTGTTGGCGTCCGGAAAGGAGCATGGCGCATGCGCCGCTCCAACCACTATCGCTAGATTCACTGAGGTAATGTGTGGTAAAACAACCACATCAAAGATGGCCACTTTGAAACAATGCTTTAGGGCGCATGCGCGTACCAATGCTACCGCCCATACGAGTTTGACAGACACAGATACAGTGTTAGAGCGCCGCAGTATACAGCAGAAACAGCTGATCTATTCATCGGGGGCCGACGGGTCAACGTGGGTCACCAGTGAGATATCTGTACATGTGGGATGATGCGGTTGTCACACCGTTAGCATCCCACTGTCCAGACTGCCAGCATATCCGCTCCATGTCCCTTATAGCCATACAGTAGACGATGTCCACTTGAAATCGGCCTGAAGGACACAGATAGAACTGCATCGGGGCTCATAGTATATATAAATGTATATAGAATAGGTCAACTGTACCCGTCTGTGTAGGTGTCACCCCAGTCCCAGAGGGGGCTTGAGTCACACCATCGCACAGACCGGTACTGACCATGAATATTAATAGAACTTATTACAAGATTATAAAAAAGGGGATCGCCAACAGGTTCCTCCAGGCTTCGCCATACGTGAACATTCGAACTTTTATGCTTCAGAATAATTTCCTATAAAAAAAGAAAAAATATTTAATGTATAGCACATGTTGTTTTCCATATAAGTCATCAAATTGGGAGAGAACACACATAAATTCAATGACTAGACAACCCTAAACTCCACATTTAAACCTTGTGGCCTCAAAGTGCCAAGCGTGTAGATCCAATAAAGTTCACGCTTTTTCAATAACTTTATCCGATCCCCACCTCGCCTTGACAGAGATATTTGCTCCAAAATTCTAAACCGTAGGTCATCTTGTGTATGTTTAGCTTCAGTGAAGTGTTTGGACACTGGGAGATCCATTTTTTGTTTTCTAATTGAATACCTGTGTTGGTTGAGACGGGTTTTGACGTCCCAAGTGGTCTCACCAATATACAGCAGACCACACGGGCACACCAACAAATAGATGACATAAGACGAATCACATGTTAAATATTGTTTGATCTTAACCCTGTGGCCCAGGGTAGGGTGCAAAAAAGAATCCCCTCTCAACATTAATTTACAATTGATGCAGTTATAACAAGGATAACAGCCTTTGCGTGTGGAGCCAAAGTAGCTCTCACATGTCTCCCTTGTGGATCCAATATCTGACTTCACCAGTCTATCACCTAAATTAGGGCTACGTCGGTATGAGCATAGAGGTGGCGATTTGAACTCCTGCACTTTCTCAAAATTGCTATTGAGAATTCGCCAATGTTTTTTAATTATGGCAGCAATCCTACCTTTCTGGTCATATCCGTGAGTGGTTTAACAACAGAGGAATAATTCAAAATAAATTTCCTGTAATAATTAGCAAAGCCCAAAAAACGCATCAGCGCCTTCTGATTCTCAGGAAGCTCCCACTCAAGCACAGCGCGGACCTTCTCGGGGTCCATGCGAAAACCAGAAGCGGAGACAAGAAACCCCAGAAATTGGATCTCTGGAACCGCAAACACACATTTTTCCAGTTTCGCGTATAATTTATTCTCCCGCAGGATGAGTAAGACCTGACATAAGTGTTCCTTATGAGTTTTGAAATCAGGAGAAAAAATCAAAATGTCATCCAAATACACTAATACAAATTTTCCCATTAAATGATAAAAAATGCTGTTGACGAAATGCTGAAAAACGGCTGGGGCATTCATCAAACCAAAAGGCATAACTAAATTCTCAAAATGGCCCTCAGGGGTATTGAAAGCCGTCTTCCATTCGTCTCCTTCTCTGACCCTAACCAGGTTGTATGCCCCTCTTAGGTCTAATTTGGAAAAGACTTTCGCCCCAACAACCTGGTTAAACAAATCTGGGATTAAAGGAAGCGGATACGGATCACGAATAGTGATACTGTTCAGCTCCCTGAAATCCAGACAAGGTCTTAAAGAACCATCTTTTTTCTTAACAAAGAAAAAACCAGCGGCAACAGGTGACTTTGAGGGTCGTATGTGTCCTTTTCTCAGACTCTCAGAGATATAAGCACGCATCGCGACCCTCTCAGGTTGGGAAAGATTGTATAAACGAGATTTAGGCAGCTTGGCACCTGGGATGAGATCAATAGGGCAATCATACTCCCTGTGCGGAGGCAAATCCTGAACTCCACTCTCAGAGAAAACATCCAAAAATTCAGAGAGGAAAGGTGGTACAGTTTTAGTAGAAACCTCAGAAATAGATGTTATGAGGCAATTCTCTCTGCAAAAGTCACTCCAACCATTTATTTGCCTCGCTGGCCAATCAATGGTGGGGTTATGTTTAGAGAGCCAGGGTAGCCCCAACACTAGAGGAGTAGGCAAACCGCTAAGGACGAAACATGACACATCCTCAACATGAGTATCATTCACAATTAAACGGATATTGTGAACTATGCCCTTTAATGATTTCTGAGAAAGTGGAGCTGAATCAATAGAAAAAACAGGAATATTTTTTCGCAAAGTGCAAACCTGGAAACCATGAGTTATTGCAAATTGGTTATCAATGAGGTTGACAGCTGCTCCACTATCCACAAAAATCTCACAAAAAATGCTCTTGCTCTCTAGCGCCACCCTAGCAGGCAGGACAAAACGGGAACTACAAGCAAAAGACAATTCTTCAATTTCCGCCTCAACCCTGCCAATAGTAACAGACGGAATATTCTTAAAAGATTTCCTCCTTTTTGTCTCTTTATTACTCCCAGAAAACTGCCTGAATCTCCTAGAGGGACAAACATTTGCCAGATGATTTATACCTCCACAACAAAAGCAAACCCTCCCCTGCGGGCTGAATCCTCTATTGTCAGAGGCAATCAACCCCAGCTGCATGGGCTCCTGCTCAGAAGGGGCTGACAGCGACTGAGACCCCTGTGCACAGAATGACACCGGTGCACTGTCCCGGGACTGAGCATGACAAGAAGGAGAAATCTCTCCTCTTTCTCTAAGACGCCTGTCAATACGAACAGCCTGAGACATAGCAGAATTCAAGGAGGTAGGTCTTTCATGAAAGGCAAATGCATCTTTCAATCCCTCAGAAAGACCATAGCAAAATTGACTTCGGAGTGCAGCATCATTCCAACCCGTATCTGCTGCCCATCTCCGAAATTCTGAGCAGTATATCTCTGCGGATTGTTTACCCTGGCATAACAGACGTAGTCTAGACTCAGCCAGAGCAATACGATCCGGATCATCATATATCTGACCCAGGGCTAAAAAGAATTCATCCACTGAACGGAGGGGTTGTGCCCCCTCCGGCAGGGAAAAGGCCCAGGACTGAGCATTACCCCTGAGCAGCGATATAATGATCCCCACCCTCCGTTCTTCATCACCGGAAGAATGGGGAAGAAGGCGAAAATGTAGTTTGCAAGCCTCTCTAAAACGTACAAAATTCTCACTACCCCCGGAAAACGTATCCGGGAGCGAAATCTTAGGCTCAGCACAAACTCCATGAACGCAAGCTGAACCGGTCACTTGAAACTGAGAAAAAGTCTTACGGAGATCAGCTAATGAAAGACCCTGGAAGCGTTCAGCCAAAAGTGAAACCGGATCCATGCTTGAGACGGTTTTGGTGGCTGATAATGTCACGGATGGTGTACAGGAAACAAGATGATACAAATAACAAATGATGACTCACTGGATCCACAACTAAGGAACATAAAGGGAGACCCCTGCAATCGACCTGCCGCTCTCCCTTAATGCTCAGCCTATGCGACCACTCTAAAGGTGAATGGGCGCATATCCACGTACCTCGGCTATCTTAACCTGAAGGCCCTACAATAGTGAGGGGACACGACCACCGGCTCCCTACACAGACACGGAGGGAGTCAGGGTCACCTGGATCCAGACAACAGAAAATCATAAATACAAAACAGCACTTATCTGAAGACGACTGTGAACTGAGAACTGGTAGCTGGGAGCTGAAGTCAGCATGCACACTCATTCCAGGAAGTAGTATCAGCCACACCCAACTACCTTATGGGGGAGAATATAAAGGGAGGTAATGAGTCTGACTGCATGACAGCTGAGATAGCCTAACGAGGTGAGGAACAGAAACCAAAACAAAGAAACTCAAGGGGGAGGATCTGAACGGCTCCTGTCAGAGCTTCTCAGCTGTCTGCTTGTGACACATGAAGCCAGATTCTATGTTATGGGACCTCTCTCCTCTGTCTGGGTGCCGGGGCCTAAATTATATGACAATGGACTGTTCCAATGTTGGGTGACGTGAAGCATGATTCTCTGCTACGACATGAAGACTGATTCTCTGCTGACATGAAGCCAGATTCTCTGCTATGGGACCTCTCTCCTCTGTCTGGGTGCCGGGGCCTAAATATATGACAATGGACTGTTCCAGTGGTGGGTGACGTGAAGCCTGATTCTCTGCTATGACATGAAGACTGATTCTCTGCTGACTTGAAGCCTGAATCTCTGTTATGGGACCTCTCTACTCTGTCTGGGTGCCGGGGCCTAAAAATATCTGACAGTGGCCTGTTCCAGTGGTGGGTGACATGAAGCCTGATTCTCTGCTATGACATGAAGACTGATTCTCTGCTGAGTCGCTGACATGAAGCCAGATTCTATGTTATGGGACCTCTCTCCTCTGTCTTGGTGCCGGGGCCTAAATTATATGACAATGGACTGTTCCAATGTTGGGTGACGTGAAGCATGATTCTCTGCTATGACATAAAGACTGATTCTCTGCTGACATGAAGCCAGATTCTATGTTATGGGACCTCTCTCCTCTGTCTGGGTGCCGGGGCATAAAAATATCTCACAGTGGCCTGTTCCAGTGGTGGGTGACATGAAGCCTGATTCTCTGCTATGACATGAAGCCAGATTCTATGTTATGGGACCTCTCTCCTCTGTCTGGGTGCCGGGGCCTAAATTTTATGACAATGGACTGTTCCAATGTTGGGTGACGTGAAGCATGATTCTCTGCTATGACATGAAGACTCATTCTCTGCTGACATGAAGCCTGAATCACTGCTATGGGACCTCTCTCCTCTGCCTGGGTGCCTGGGCCTAAATATCTGACAATGGACTGTTCCAGTGGTGGGTGACGTGAAGCCTGATTCTCTGCTATGACATGAAGACTGATTCTCTGCTGACATGAATGCCAGATTCTCTGCTATGGGACCTCTCTCCTCTGCCTGGTTGCCTGGGCCTAAATATCTGACAATGGACTGTTCCAGTGGTGGGTGACGTGAAGCCTGATTCTCTGCTATGACATGAAGCCTGATTCTCTGCTATGACATGAAGACTAATTCTCCGCTGACATGAAGCCAGATTCTATGTTATGGGACCTCTCTCCTCTGCCTGGGTGCCGGGGCCTAAATATCTGACAATGAACTGTTCCAGTTTTGGGTGACGTGAAGCCTGATTCTCTGCTATGACATGAAGACTGATTCTCTGCTGACATGAAGCCTGATTCTCTGCTATGGGACCTCTCTCCAATTGATATTGGTTAATTTTTATTTATTTTATTTTTATTTTAATTCATTTTCCTATCCACATTTGTTTGCAGGGGATTTAACTACATTTTGCTGTCTTTTGCAGCCCTCTAGCCCTTTCCTGGGCTGTTTTACAGCCTTTTTAGTGCCGAAAAGTTTGGGTCCCCATTGACTTCAATGGGGTTCGGGACGAAGTTCGGGTCGGGTTCGGATCCCGAACCCGAACATTTCCGGGAAGTTCGGCCGAACTTCTCGAACCCGAACATCCAGGTGTTCGCTCAACTCTAGTAACTAATTCAAGTCATCTTAAATCAAACCCTCCCATGAAAGGGGAATATTCCAAACAGAAAGGAAAGGTGTCATTTCACAGAGGACAAGTTACTTGTTATCATTGTGGGAAAATAGGACATTTAAAATGGCAATGTAGGAAATTCTTTAGTGAGACACAAAATTCAGGGAAAGAAAATGGTTTTGTGCCAACAGCTCCTTCTCCAGAGCAGTATCAGTCACAGTCACCGTATGCACCTCTAATACGACAAATTAGAGAATTAACATTGAATAACACAACGTACAAGGGGAAATCTTATGGTGATAAGATTGAGGGGACAACTGGTTTGTTACCTTCCCCATGACTAGGATGAACTATGACCTCTCGTCCTTTGGAACTAGTAGCTCCAGTTTCATTAGATGAGTGTGGGAGACCTTTTGTAAG
Source organism: Bufo bufo (assembly GCF_905171765.1). NCBI lineage: Eukaryota > Metazoa > Chordata > Amphibia > Anura > Bufonidae > Bufo > Bufo bufo. The sequence goes on from NW_024400227.1 coordinate 28,710, forward strand.
GGGATCTTTACAGGGCAAAGAGGTTACATTTCTCATTGACACAGGAGCTCAATTAAGTGTGACTAACCAGAATTTACCTCTAACTCCAAATGCACCTGTTTGTACAATTGTTGGTTTTAGTGTAAAGAGTGGTACTAAAGCGATTTTAGTTTAGAATGTTGGTTTGGAAATACCTGGCTATCTGAAAGCTGAAATTGACATTTGGCATAGTACTAACTCTGAAAACATAATAGGAACTGACATCATGAAAAAATGGGGTTGGGTCATTGACTTAGGGAATAAGGTGATCTGGAAAGATGTTGATGGATCTAAACCTGTAGTCATTGATCCCACTGAATACAGTCATGTTGGGACTGTTAGCTTAACAGAAGTTGTTTCTTCAGAACATTTGTGGCCAGATACTGGTGATAATGAAGTTTTAAAAGGAATTGTACAATGTACTCCTTCCTTGTGGGCACAATTCAGAAATGAGGTGGGCACAATGAAGGAAGTGCTTGTAAATGTAGAGGGGAGAGATCCTCCTCCCCAAAAGCAGTACAAATTGCCACCTGAATCAATTGGTCCCATGTCTAAAATCATACAGGAACTGCTTGATCAGGGTGTCATTAGAAAAGCTAATTCAGTAACGAACAATCCTCTGTGGTGTACCGTGAAGCCTGATGGTTCATACCGAATGTTATTGGACCTAAGACTGCTGAATAAGTATACCCCAAATGTGGCACCCATTGTTGCAGATACTCATGACATGATGGCACGACTGAATGCTGAGGCAAAGTTTTTCTCTGTTTTAGACATCAGTAATGTTTTTTTCAGCATTCCTTTTGCAAAGAGTTGTCAATACAAGTTTGCATTTTCTTTCATGGATGAGCAATATGTATTTTGCAGATTGGCTCAAGGAGCTCATTTATCACCTAACATATTTCATCAGGCAGTTGCAAAAGTATTGTCCAAATTTTCAAGACCCGATTGTCTGTTGCAATATGTTGATGATATTCTTTTAGCCACTGAGGATAAAGAGTTGCATTTGTCTCTCTTAGCAGAATTGTTTTCATTGTTGCATGAAGCAGGTTTGAAATTGAATACCCAAAATAAAGTGAGATATCTTGGAGTGTTAATCAGTCCAGGAAAGAGACAGCCTCTTCAAGAAAGGATTGAAGCTATTGCTTCTCTCTCCATTCCAACATCACACAAGGCTCTAAGACATTTCTTGGGTCTGGTAAACTTTTCCAGAGAATTCATAGAAGGGTTTGCAGAAAAAGCTAAGCCTCTTTATGATCTCTTGAAAAATAATGATGATGACTCTTTTGGACAATGGGAAGAGGAACAACAGAAGGCATTTGAACTTTTAAAGCGAAATATGCAAAACTCTCCAGCATTGTCAACAGCTATGCCTCTGGCACCTTTTGCTTTGCAGGTTCATACCTCAGACATTGCTGTGTCAGCTGTACTCTTGCAGTTGCAAGGGGGAGAATGGTGGATTTTGGGCTATTTCTCCAAGCTTCTCACACCTGTGGAAAAAGGGTTTGAAACTTGTGCAAAACATTTGGTGGGTGTTCATTTTGCTGTCAAGGCAATAGAACACATAGTTGGATTTAACAAAATCATTCTGCAGACTCCTCACTCCACATTAAAACTTCTCCTTGAGAAAAACATCCCAGGTGTGTCACATCAAAGATTTGCACATTGGTTGTTGTCTTTATCATCAAAGCAAATTGAGATTGATCACAAAGCCAAGTATGTACTTCCTCAACTAATGCAGTATGAAGGGAAAGTGCATGAATGCTTAGAGACATTTTGTGAACCAAATTCATCTCTTTTTAGAAGAGATGCAGAGAACGTTGATGAACCAGTGTTCATAGACGACTCCAGATTCTGGTCAGAGGGAAAATACTATTCAGGTTATGCTATCTGGTATCCTGAGAGGGGATATGCAGTTCTGCATAGGCTACCAGGACACTATTCAGCTCAGAGAGCAGAGTTAGAAGCTGTCAAGACAGTACTGACAATTGATGAGAAAGAAAACAAGAGTCCCTTTGTTATTCATAGTGACAGCTCATATGTCGTGAGATCACTGACAGACTATTTACCAGTGTGGGAGAAAAGAGGTTTTGTAGATTCCTCTAACAAGGTCCTGGTTCATAGTGATACACTCAAGGAAGTGTTCAAGTTGGCTACTAAAAATCCAAATGGGTATGCTATAGTCAAAGTTCCCACACATAAAAAAGGCAAACATGAGCTAGTCATTGGAAACAATACAGTAGATGCATTGGCTAAGGAAGCAGCTAGGACAGGAAAGTTGGAGGAAGAAACTGAATCTTTGAAAGCTTTACCAGTTAGAAAAACAGACACGCATTTGCCTTCCTTTGCAGAAGAACAAGCAAAGGATTCGTCCATTGCTACTTCTCAGGTTGATCCAAAACCTCCCTTTGTTTGTGAAAACGGGGTTTTGTGTCATGACTGTAAGGGGGAATTGCGTCCTGGTGTCCCAAAACACTTACAAATTGAATTCACTAAATACAATCATGAGAGTTTAGGTCATTTGGGTCAGGAAAAATTGTTAGGAGTTCTCAAAGAGAAATTTTACTGGGACAAAATGGAGAAGACTGTCCAAGATGTTGTTCAGTCATGTCTCATTTGTGCTCAAGTCAACCCGCGACCTAAAGGACAAAAGCCTCCACTTTTACGAATTGCACCTGCAGATGGTCCTTGGTCTACATTACAGATAGACTACATAGGTCCTCTACCTTCAGGTAAACATGGACTGAGGTATGCATTAGTGGTGGTGGATGTATTTTCAAAATGGGTAGAGATCTTACCTGTCAGGAAGGATGATGCTCTGTCTACAGCAAGGGCATTGATGAATCATGTGTTTTGTACTTGGGGGATCCCAAGAATGATTACATCTGACAGAGGAAGTCATTTTACAGGTAAAATCATGCAAACAGTTTGTACTATTCTAGGCGTAAAACAACAGTTCCATGTATCGTACAACCCACAATCTGCAGGCATTGTGGAAAGAATGAACAGAACCATTAAGACGAGGATTGCAAAAATGTTATTAGACAAAGGGAATACATGGGTTGATGCAGTACCCTTTGTACTGATGAGTATAAGAGGAACTGTTTCCTCTACAACACAATATACTCCATTTGAATTGATGACGGGAAGAACAATGCCATTAATTTTCCCAAACGAACCATTCTTGTCTACTCCTCAAAAAGATTCAGTAGCAAGGTCCAGGTGGTTACAGTTATTACAAGAGAATTTAAGTACAATTCTTCCATATGCTGCATCCAAAATGCAACGCATGATCCCACCTCACTCTTCTAAATTTGTGAAAGGTACTTTTGTAATGATTAAGACCTTCAGGAAGAGTGGACCTTGGGAAAGTAATTGGGAAGGTTCTTTTGAAATCATTGATACTATGGGACAAGTAATGATTTTGGTTCAAAGAGCACCGAATGCTTTAAAGAATACTCACAGACAACATAAATTGTGGGTACATGTTGATCAATGTAAATTGTATGTACAAAAATAATCATATTGCTTTTCTTCATTAGGGAATGAAATTCTTCATGGAATATGCATTCTACAATGGAAAAAGATGTCTTCAGAAAAACAGTTTCATGATAAGAATGTCATTGTTGATGATGATGTTCACAACTACGTTCGCAGAATTCTTTCATGATAAAAAGAGTGACCATGATACAGAGACTTCAATCCTTACACGAAGGAGAAGAGGATTTCATCTTGAGGATTTTCTGGAAGAACAAATTCAAGATAATTCCAGAGACATTTCCGGAAGTCTTTGCATGGGTTATGGCGTTAACTGTTGTATTAAATTACACTTCAGACATGATACACACATTGAATTACATGCAACAGCAGGACCCAAAACAAAGTTTTGTAGTAACAATAGAACAGTAACAATAGAACAGGTACATGGGAATGTACATCGATAGATGTATTATACTGGAGTATCGTGATAAAAGGAAATGAGTCAGCTACATGGTCTGGAGACCTCACAAATGATAAGATATCATTAGGAAGAGTGGGAAAATCTCGAGAGGAAATTTGGTTTCAAACCCAGAATTATGTAAAAATAATGGATTCATCAATTTTTCCCATAACAGGAAAAGTTGATGAAGATTGGGTGGAAAATTGGAGATTCCAAATAACTAGGGAACTTGTTGAAGTTAATATAACCATCAATTTCAGAGGTACAAATGTTATTAATCCTGAAGTTCAAATCGCTCCAACATTGGTGAATATTCAGGAAGGAACAGATCCATTATATTTAAAGTGCAACACAAGATTGGAGATTCCAAGTGGTAACTTGGACAAAAGGAGAGGTATTTTTAGGTAGTTTCTCTAATGGTCCAACTAACATGATTCATAAAGGTCAATCTGGGAATGTGAAATGGTTTGATAAAAAGTTCATATTTTATCAAGACCATCCATCTTCCAAAGATTCAGGAATTTATCAGTGTAGCATATTAACTATAAATACTCATAAACAATGTGAAACTGTAATTGTCACTGTGTGGTCACCTACAGAAAATATTTGTACCAAGGTTAAATTTGAATCATCTAGTCCTTTCCAGATTAATCACTTCCAGTCGAAGTCTCTTTTGAGAAATGGTAAATATGTCACCATAATGTGGACATTTAATATATCAGACTGGAAAATATCATCAAAGTATCCTCAATGTGGAAAGCATCTTGCTCACATGGAGGAAGGTTTAGAACGATGGTTTAAGAAGAGTATTTCCAAGCAAACTAGAACTAAAAGAGGTATAGTAGAGGGTATTTTAGGAGGAATAGGTACCTTTGGAAGCTTGGTCAATACAATGAATATAAATTCATTACAATCAGATTTAAAAACCATAGGTTATCTGGGAAAGAAAGGAATTAAAGTACAGAAAAGTCTAAATCAGCTTTTGGAAAAAATGATTGTTAAATCTGTAGTTGTTTTAGGATCTTCTGTTTCGCATCTTCAAGATGTTACTTTAAGTTTGATCCGAAGTGAACAAGAGTCAGAAGTAGCCAGGGCATGTATAGAAATCCAAATAGAATATTCTATGAATTTAAAAATGATGGCTCAGGCTTTACAAAGTCGAATTACTCCACTTGGTATACTGTAAAATTTACCTATGAAATATAATTATAGTATGAGACATATAGATTTATGGGTAAATAAGTGGTTAGAATGTAATGAGAACACATGTACAGCGACCTCATTGATTCCAGTAGCTGGAAGAGAACAAATGGTCGTTCCAATAAATGTTTTAGGAATTCCTGTGAGTGAAACACAGTTGATTTATTATCAATTGCAATATACTGAATTTGCATATGATGGTTCTCATATAGAACAATTGGATCTTTCTTCATGTCTACACTTTGTTTCTAAAATAATGTGTTTACCGGAGCAAGATAAGGCGATTTATCATTCTTGTTTCCATAATCAAACTTCTTGCCATGCACGGATTAAGAATGTGTACTCAATTCATGATTTGGTAACTCAAGTTGGTTTAAACAAAGTTTGTGTACAAGTGATGTCTGAGAAAGAAAAGGTCGTAGCATTCTTTTCTTCTTGTATACATTACGAGAATTTGACAAGAGGTCTATATTGTTTGGAAGGAGATTTGAGAGCTATTTATATGAATTTAGGAAGACTTAATATTTCTTCCATAAATACAAATCAATTGAAAATCCTTCCAATATAATTCAATCTCACTCAAATTGATACATTTTCGTTGGATAAGTGGACAGAAGAAATGAAAAAGGATAAAGGTCTTTTAAAAGTATTAAACGAACAAGTAAAAGAAGCTGAAATTGCATTTAATCACCATCAAGGACAATTATCAGAAATAGAACATGAATGGAATACTATGTCTGGAACATCTTGGTGGGGAAAATTGAAGAAATCTGTAAATATGTGGACGAAATCTTCTGCACAAATAGCAGGTGGGAATACTTTGTCCCATCCTATTATTATTATATTTATTGTGATATTTTTGTGTGTTATCTATCCAATCTTTATTATGTATAGGATTAGGAAAACATATAGGAATATAAAGGAAGAAATAAATAAAGGAGACAACATTTTAAAAGAAATGTTAAAAAGAACTCAGTATTCCAATTCTATATTGAATACTGAATCAGAAATTGATCAATCAACCAAGTGCTATAACATGGTCAATGAATGAATGTGATACAAATGTGATACGAATGGTGAATAATTGCGTTAAATTAGAAGGTTATAATTGAAAATTTTGATTTAAAATCATAATCAGGGGGAAATGTAAAATAACATATTAACACTTTTTAGTAGGATAGGGTATTTTAAGGACCATGAAAGGTCAGCACTTGTGTGAAGTGTCAATTTTGACAGTTCTTGAGACGACAATAGTATTTGGAAAGGTTAGGAATTCTCCTCCTCAGCATATTATTATTAGCTTTACAAATAAGGAATACTTAGAAAATCATGATGTAAGTTTTTTTTTTTTTTTAACCATATATGTCTGTTAGAATGGTAAATTTAGGGGGGCGGAGCTAGCCGCGAGCCGGAATGGACGTCTGATCCTAGAGCTCCTCTCAGACGCTGCTGCAGCTCCGGTATAACGAGTGTTAATTATCCCCTAAGATGGTGAAGACCAGTAAAGAAAGAAGTGACACGGCACAGGGCACCCAGAAGTCGTGCCATACGCACTCGGAGATGGATCGCTTTCTGAAAAAACAGAATTTTTCGCCGGCACATAGATCCAAAATGGCGTCGGAAGGTGCCAGAGCTGCCGAACCGCCTGAGGATTCAGATGGAGAGAGCTCCTGCGCAATGTCGGAGGGTCCTGAGCATGCGGATCTACCTCTGTCCAGGGCATTCTTCAAGAAGACGCTCTACAAAGCGCTGCAGCTTCTACACAAGGATATTTCTGATATAAAAACAGAGGTAAAACAGATTGGGGGCCGCATTATGGCACTAGAGGAGGCGCAAACGGCTATCACTAGCCACGGGGAAGCAGTGAGTAAGGTCCTACAAGGCCATAATACATATATCACCTCAGCACTTCTCCACCTGGAAGACCAGGAAAATAGAAGTAGGCGGAAGAATGTCCGCATAAGAGGTGTACCAGAAGATGTTCCTCCTGGTGAAATTGCGACAGCGGTTACCGCCATTTTCGCGTCATTAATAGGGGAAGAGAAGGCCGCACAGATCGTGATTGAAAGGGCTCATAGGGCTCTGAGGCCTAAGCCACTTGAGAACAGCCCCCCTAGAGACATTATATGCGGCTTATTGAACTTCCTAGACACTGCTTCCATTTTAAGAGCTGCTAGAGAAGCCAAAAACATCTCCTATAATGGAGCTCGCATTCAATTCTTCCAGGACCTTGCGTCCAGCACACTGGCAAAACGTAGAGCTCTGAAGCCAGTCACAGAAGCATTGAGGTCACATAAGCTGCCAGTAAGATGGCTATTTCCATTTGGCCTTGCAACTTCCAAAGCGGGTCAGCAGATCATTATCAGAACCCCACAGGACTTAGCGTCAGCATGGGACAAACTTGGTATTGAACCTGTGGAGGTGCAGTCGTGGATGCCGTTGCCAGAAGATCTGGGCATACCCGACCTGCCTGAGATTCCAACATGGCAGGTAGTTAAGAAGCCAAAATCGCCCAAGAACAGAAAGATCACCTGAAATAACAGAGAATTATCCAGTTATGTTCATATTTCTTTCTCATTAATTCTCCACATGCGCCCTTGTATACCATCAGAAGGGCATATGTATGTTTAATGGAAGATGTCAGATGATCCATATTGATATCTTTAAAGGTTATATGTCCATAATGTTATATAGGTACTAGTCAACCACTATAAAGTGGAGAGGCACCTAAAATGTACATGTCTAAATTTCATGTCACTTTTGATCGAAATTGTTTAGAGCAACTAATGGTATTTTCACCAACTTAGGCTCTTTTTTTTTATTATTTGAGTTTATTTGATATTGGTAGACACCCGTTACACAATAAGGTGTAAATCATACTGTAAATGCAGCTAGTCTTTATGTTAAAGGCTTTCCTCCCTTCCATGCAGAGGTGGGGTGTTGCACTGAGCCGGGCCTGTCCTCTCTGCCCGTTAGGTGGGGTGGGCAGGGCTGGTTCGGGTGGAACGCATCCACCTCCTTTATTGATAATGTCAGTAATTGTTTACTACTCATTATTCATTATTAAGGTTCACTGTAAAAATCAGTATCCCCCAGTTTTATACCTTTACAGGGCTCTTGATGATTCAAAACTTTCACTCTCTCATATAGATTATGGCTAGTCTAAACGTATTGTCACATAATGTGAATGGTCTTAATTAGAGTTTAGTGAACACCTGGATGTTCGGGTTCGAGAAGTTCGGCCGAACTTCCCGGAAATGTTCGGGTTCAGGATCCGAACCCGAACAGAACTTCGTCCCGAACCCGAACCCCATTGAAGTCAATGGGGACCCGAACTTTTGGGCACTAAAAAGGCTGTAAAACAGCCCAGGAAAGAGCTAGAGGGCTGCAAAAGGCAGCAACATGTAGGTAAATCCCCTGCAAACAAATGTGGATAGGGAAATGAATTAAAATAAAAATTAAAAAAATAAAAATGACCCAATATCAATTGGACAGAGGTCCCATAGCAGAGAATCTGGCTTCACATCAGCAGAGAATCAGTCTCTTCATGCCATAGCAAAGAATCTGGATTCATGTCAGCACAGAATCAGTCTCTTCATGCCATAGCAGAGAATCTGGCTTCATGTCAGCACAGAATCTGTCTTCATGTCATAGCAGAGAATCAGGCTTCACGTCACCCACCACTGGAACAGGCCACTGTCACACATTTAGGCCCCGGCACCCAGACAGAGAAGAGCGGTCCCGTAACAGAGAATCTGGCCTTATGTCAGCGCAGAATCTGTCTTCATGTCATAGCAGAGAATCAAGCTTCACGTCACCCACCACTGGAACAGGCCACTGTCACACATTTAGGCCCCGGCACCCAGACAGAGAAGAGCGGTCCCGTAACAGAGAATCTGGCCTTATGTCAGCGCAGAATCTGTCTTCATGTCATAGCAGAGAATCAAGCTTCACGTCACCCACCACTGGAACAGGCCACTGTCACACATTTAGGCCCAGGCACCCAGGCAGAGGAGAGAGGTCCCGTAACAGAGAATCTGGCCTGATGTCTGCACAGAATCTGTCTTCATGTCATAGCAGAGAATCAGGCTTCACGTCACCCACCACTGGAACAGGCCACTGTCACACATTTAGGCCCCGGCACCCAGACAGAGGAGAGCGGTCCCGTAACAGATAATCTGCCCTTATGTCAACGCAGAATCAGTCTTCATGTCATAGCAGAGAATCAGGCTTCACGTCACCCATTACTGGAACAGGTCACTGTCACACATTTAGGCCCAGGCACCCAGGCAGAGGAGAGAGGTCCCGTAACAGAGAATCTGGCCTGATGTCAGCACAGAATCTGTCTTCATGTCATAGCAGAGAATCAGGCTTCACGTCACCCACCACTGGAACAGGCCACTGTCACACATTTAGGCCCCGGCACCCAGACAGAGGAGAGCGGTCCCGTAACAGAGAATCTGGCCTTATGTCAGCGCAGAATCTGTCTTCATGTCATAGCAGAGAATCAGGCTTCACGTCACCCACCACTGGAACAGGCCACTGTCACATATTTAGGCCCAGGCACCCAGGCAGAGGAGAGAGGTCCCGTAACAGAGAATCTGGCCTTATGTCAGCACAGAATCTGTCTTCATGTCATAGCAGAGAATCAGGCTTCACGTCACCCACCACTGGAACAGGCCACTGTCACACATTTAGGCCCCGGCACCCAGACAGAGGAGAGCGGTCCCGTAACAGAGAATCTGGCCTTATGTCAGCACAGAATCTGTCTTCATGTCATAGCAGAGAATCAGGCTTCACGTCATCCACCACTGGAACAGGCCACTGTCACATATTTAGGCCCAGGCACCCAGGCAGAGGAGAGAGGTCACGTAACAGAGAATCTGGCTTCATGTCAGCACAGAATATATCTTCATGTCATAGCAGAGAATCAGGCTTCACGTCACCCACCACTGGAACAGGCCACTGTCACACATTTAGGCCCCGGCACCCAGACAGAGGAGAGGTTCATTCAACTTTGGGTTGCCCCGCAATATAATGGTAAAATGAAATTAAAAATTAAAAATAGTATTGAATGAGGAAGTGCCCTGGAGTAGAATAATATATTGTTAAGGGGAGGTAGTTAATATCTAATCTGCACAAGGGATGGACAGGTCCTGTGGGATCCATGCCTGGTTCATTTTTATGAACGTCAGCTTGTCCACATTGGCTGTAGACAGGCGGCTGCGTTTGTCTGTAATGACGCCCCCTGCCGTGCTGAATACACGTTCAGACAAAACGCTGGCCGCCGGGCAGGCCAGCACCTCCAAGGCATAAAAGGCTAGCTCTGGCCACGTGGACAATTTGGAGACCCAGAAGTTGAATGGGGCCGAACCATCAGTCAGTACGTGGAGGGGTGTGCACAGGTACTGTTCCACCATGTTAGTGAAATGTTGCCTCCTGCTAACACGTTCCATATCAGGTCGTGGGGCAGTTAGCTGTGGCGTGGTGACAAAACTTTTCCACATCTCTGCCATGCTAACCCTGCTGGCCGTGACACAGCTGCATTGGCGACCTCTTGCTCCTCCTCTGCCTTCGCTTTGGGCTTCCGCTGGTTCCCCTGTGACATTTGGGAATGCTCTCAGTAGCGCGTCTACCAACGTGCGCTTGTACTCGCGCATCTTCCTATCACGCTCCAGTGTAGGAAGTAAGGTGGGCACATTGTCTTTGTACCGGGGATCCAGCAGGGTGGCAACCCAGTAGTCCGCACACGTTAAAGTGTGGGCAACTCTGCTGTCGTTGCGCAGGCACTGCAGCATGTAGTCGCTCATGTGTGCCAGGCTGCCCAGAGGTAAGGACAAGCTGTCCTCTCTGGGAGGCGTATCGTCATCATCCTGTGTTTCCCCCCAGCCACGCACCAGTGATGGGCCCGAGCTGCTTTGGGTGCCACCCCGCTGTGAACATGCTTCATCCTCATCCTCCTCCACCTCCTCCTCATCCTCGTCCTCCTCGTCCTCCAGTAGTGGGCCCTGTCTGGCCACATTTGTACCTGGCCTCTGGTGTTGCAAAAAACCTCCCTCTGAGTCACTTCGAAGAGACTGGCCTGAAAGTGCTAAAAATGACCCCTCTTCCTCCTCTTCCTCCTGGGCCAACTCCTCTTCCATCATCGCCCTAAGTGTTTTATCAAGGAGACATAGAAGTGGTATTGTAACGCTGATAACGGCGTCATCGCCACTGGCCATGTTGGTGGAGTACTCGAAACAGCGCAACAGGGCACACAGGTCTCGCATGGAGGCCCAGTCATTGGTGGTGAAGTGTGTCTGATCCACAGTGCGACTGACCCGTGCGTGCTGCAGCTGAAACTCCACTATGGCCTGCTGCTGCTCGCACAGTCTGTCCAGCATATGCAAGGTGGAGTTCCACCTGGTGGGTACGTCGCATATGAGGCGGTGAGCGGGAAGGCCGAAGTTACGCTGTAGCGCAGACAGGCGAGCAGCGGCAGGGTGTGAACGCCGGAAGCGCGAACAGACGGCCCGCACTTTATGCAGCAGCTCTGACATGTCGGGGTAGTTGCGAATGAACTTCTGCACCACCACATTCAGCACATGCGCCAGGCAAGGGATGTGCGTCAAACCGGCTAGTCCCAGAGCTGCAACGAGATTTCGCCCATTATCGCACACCACCAGGCCGGGCTTGAGGCTCACCGGCAGCAACCACTCGTCAGTCTGTTGTTCTATACCCCGCCACAACTCCTGTGCGGTGTGGGGCCTGTCCCCCAAACATATGAGTTTCAGAATGGCCTGCTGACGTTTTCCCCGGGCTGTGCTGAAGTTGGTGGTGAAGGTGTGTGGCTGACTGGATGAGCAGGTGGAAGAAGAGAAGGAGGAAGCTGAGAAGGAGGAGGAGGAGACAGGAGGCAAAGAATGTTGCCCTGCGATCCTTGGCGGCGGAAGGACGTGCACCAAACAGCTCTCCGCCTGGGGCCCAGCCGCCACTACATTTACCCAGTGTGCAGTTAGGGAGATATAGCGTCCCTGGCCGTGCTTACTGGTCCACGTATCTGTGGTTAGGTGGACCTTGCCACAGATGGCGTTGCGCAGTGCACACTTGATTTTATCGGACACTTGTTTGTGCAGGGAAGGCACGGCTCTCTTGGAGAAGTAGTGGCGGCTGGGAACAACATACTGTGGGACAGCAAGCGACATGAGCTGTTTGAAGCTGTGTGTGTCCACCAGCCTAAATGACAGCATTTCATAGGCCAGTAGTTTAGAAATGCTGGCATTCAGGGCCAGGGATCGAGGGTGGCTAGGTGGGAATTTAAGCTTTCTCTCAAATGTTTGTGAGATGGAGAGCTGAACGCTGCCGTGTGACATGGTTGAGATGCTTGGTGACACAGGTGGTGGTGTTGGTGGTACATCCCATGTTTGCTGGGCGGCAGGTGCCAACGTTCCTCCAGAGGCAGAGGAAGAGGCCGAGGCGGCGGCAGCAGCAGCAGAAGAGGCCGAGGCGGCGGCAGCAGCAGAAGAGGCCGAGGCGGCAGCAGCAGAAGAGGCAGCAGGGGGAGCCTGAGTGACTTCCTTGTTTTTAAGGTGTTTACTCCACTGCAGTTCATGCTTTGCATGCAGGTGCCTGGTCATGCAGGTTGTGCTAAGGTTCAGAACGTTAATGCCTTGCTTCAGGCTCTGATGGCACAGCGTGCAAACCACTCGGGTCTTGTCGTCAGCACATTGTTTGAAGAAGTGCCATGCCAGGGAACTCCTTGAAGCTGCCTTCGGGGTGCTCGGTCGCAGATGGCGGCGGTCAGTAGCAGGCGGAATCTCTTGGCGGCGGGTGTTCTGATTTTGCCCACTGCTCCCTCTTTTGCTACGCTGTTGGCTCGGTCTCACCACTGCCTCTTTTTCTCCGAACTGTGAAAGTCAGTGGCACGACCTTCATTCCATGTGGGGTCTAGGACCTCATCGTCCCCTGCATCGTCTTCCACCCAGTCTTGATCCCTGACCTCCTGTTCAGTCTGCACACTGCAGAAAGACGCAGCAGTTGGCACCTGTGTTTCATCATCATCAGAGACGTGCTGAGGTGGTATTCCCATGTCCTCATCATCAGGAAACATAAGTGGTTGTGCGTTAGTGCATTCTATCTCTTCCACCCCTGGTGAAGAGCTAGGTGGATGCCCTTGGGAAACCCTGGCAGCAGAGTCTT
>NW_024400228.1:0-42060 GCF_905171765.1 Bufo bufo
TATGTTTTCCCAACCCCAGCACATTAGTTTGCTAATTCCAGATGTATGAAACGCAGGCCTAACTGTATCTAGTATATTGAACGCCAGATAAACTAACTTGGCCTTTTTAAATAAAAAAAATTCCCTCACTGGAATACTTTCAGTCTTTTGACTGTATGGATTACAGATGGAATGACTGTTATATGTGAGTACCGCTTTCTTTGACAGATTCTAGTATGGGTACATATATGTTTTCCCAACCCCAGCACATTAGTTTGCTAATTCCAGATGTATGAAACGCAGGCCTAACTGTATCTAGTATATTGAACGCCAGATAAACTAACTTGGCCTTTTTTAAATAAAAAAAATTCCCTCACTGGCAAACTTTCAGTCTTTTGACTGTATGGATTACAGATGGAATGACTGTTATATGTGAGTACCGCTTTCTTTGACAGATTCTAGTATGGGTACATATATGTTTTCCCAACCCCAGCACATTAGTTTGCTAATTCCAGATGTATGAAACGCAGGCCTAACTGTATCTAGTATATTGAACGCCAGATAAACTAACTTGGCCTTTTTTAAATAAAAAAAAATTCCCTCACTGGAATACTTTCAGTCTTTTGACTGTATGGATTACAGATGGAATGACTGTTTATATGTGAGTACCGCTTTCTTTGACAGATTCTAGTATGGGTACATATATGTTTTCCCAACCCCAGCACATTAGTTTGCTAATTCCAGATGTATGAAACGCAGGCCTAACTGTATCTAGTATATTGAACGCCAGATAAACTAACTTGGCCTTTTTTAAATAAAAAAAATTCCCCTCACTGGAATACTTTCAGTCTTTTGACTGTATGGATTACAGATGGAATGACTGTTATATGTGAGTACCGCTTTCTTTGACAGATTCTAGTATGGGTACATATATGTTTTCCCAACCCCAGCACATTAGTTTGCTAATTCCAGATGTATGAAACGCAGGCCTAACTGTATCTAGTATATTGAACGCCAGATAAACTAACTTGGCCTTTTTAAATAAAAAAAATCCCTCACTGGAATACTTTCAGTCTTTTGACTGTATGGATTACAGATGGAATGACTGTTATATGTGAGTACCGCTTTCTTTGACAGATTCTAGTATGGGTACATATATGTTTTCCCAACCCCAGCACATTAGTTTGCTAATTCCAGATGTATGAAACGCAGGCCTAACTGTATCTAGTATATTGAACGCCAGATAAACTAACTTGGCCTTTTTTAAATAAAAAAAAATCCCTCACTGGAATACTTTCAGTCTTTTGACTGTATGGATTACAGATGGAATGACTGTTATATGTGAGTACCGCTTTCTTTGACAGATTCTAGTATGGGTACATATATGTTTTCCCAACCCCAGCACATTAGTTTGCTAATTCCAGATGTATGAAACGCAGGCCTAACTGTATCTAGTATATTGAACGCCAGATAAACTAACTTGGCCTTTTTAAATAAAAAAAATTCCCTCACTGGAATACTTTCAGTCTTTTGACTGTATGGATTACAGATGGAATGACTGTTATATGTGAAGTACCCGCTTCTTTGACAGATTCTAGTATGGGTACATATATGTTTTTCCCAACCCCAGCACATTAGTTTGCTAATTCCAGATGTATGAAACGCAGGCCTAACTGTATCTAGTATATTGAACGCCAGATAAACTAACTTGGCCTTTTTTAAATAAAAAAAATCCCCTCACTGGAATACTTTCAGTCTTTTGACTGTATGGATTACAGATGGAAATGACTGTTATATGTGAGTACCGCTTTCTTTGACAGATTCTAGTATGGGTACATATATGTTTTCCCAACCCCTGCACATTAGTTTGCTAATTCCAGATGTATGAAACGCAGGCCTAACTGTATCTAGTATATTGAACGCCAGATAAACTAACTTGGCCTTTTTTAAATAAAAAAAAATTCCCTCACTGGAATACTTTCAGTCTTTTGACTGTATGGATTACAGATGGAATGACTGTTATATGTGAGTACCGCTTTCTTTGACAGATTCTAGTATGGGTACATATATGTTTTCCCAACCCCAGCACATTAGTTTGCTAATTCCAGATGTATGAAACGCAGGCCTAACTGTATCTAGTATATTGAACGCCAGATAAACTAACTTGGCCTTTTTTAAATAAAAAAAATTCCCTCACTGGAATACTTTCAGTCTTTGACTGTATGGATTACAGATGGAATGACTGTTATATGTGAGTACCGCTTTCTTTGACAGATTCTAGTATGGGTACATATATGTTTTCCCAACCCCAGCACATTAGTTTGCTAATTCCAGATGTATGAAACGCAGGCCTAACTGTATCTAGTATATTGAACGCCAGATAAACTAACTTGGCCTTTTTTAAATAAAAAAAAATTCCCTCACTGGAATACTTTCAGTCTTTTGACTGTATGGATTACAGATGGAATGACTGTTATATGTGAGTACCGCTTTCTTTGACAGATTCTAGTATGGGTACATATATGTTTTCCCAACCCCAGCACATTAGTTTGCTAATTCCAGATGTATGAAACGCAGGCCTAACTGTATCTAGTATATTGAACGCCAGATAACTAACTTGGCCTTTTTAAATAAAAAAAAATTCCCTCACTGGAATACTTTCAGTCTTTTGACTGTATGGATTACAGATGGAATGACTGTTATATGTGAGTACCGCTTTCTTTGACAGATTCTAGTATGGGTACATATATGTTTTCCCAACCCCAGCACATTAGTTTGCTAATTCCAGATGTATGAAACGCAGGCCTAACTGTATCTAGTATATTGAACGCCAGATAAACTAACTTGTCTTTTTTAAATAAAAAAAAATTCCCTCACTGGAATACTTTCAGTCTTTTGACTGTATGGATTACAGATGGAATGACTGTTATATGTGAGTACCGCTTTCTTTGACAGATTCTAGTATGGGTACATATATGTTTTCCCAACCCCAGCACATTAGTTTGCTAATTCCAGATGTATGAAACGCAGGCCTAACTGTATCTAGTATATTGAACGCCAGATAAACTAACTTGGCCTTTTTTAAATAAAAAAAAATTCCCTCACTGGAATACTTTCAGTCTTTTGACTGTATGGATTACAGATGGAATGACTGTTATATGTGAGTACCGCTTTCTTTGACAGATTCTAGTATGGGTACATATATGTTTTCCCAACCCCAGCACATTAGTTTGCTAATTCCAGATGTATGAAACGCAGGCCTAACTGTATCTAGTATATTGAACGCCAGATAAACTAACTTGGCCTTTTTTAAATAAAAAAAAATTCCCTCACTGGAATACTTTCAGTCTTTTGACTGTATGGATTACAGATGGAATGACTGTTATATGTGAGTACCCGCTTTCTTTGACAGATTCTAGTATGGGTACATATATGTTTTCCCAACCCCAGCACATTAGTTTGCTAATTCCAGATGTATGAAACGCAGGCCTAACTGTATCTAGTATATTGAACGCCAGATAAACTAACTTGGCCTTTTTTAAATAAAAAAAATTCCCTCACTGGAATACTTTCAGTCTTTTGACTGTATGGATTACAGATGGAATGACTGTTATATGTGAGTACCGCTTTCTTTGACAGATTCTAGTATGGGTACATATATGTTTTCCCAACCCCAGCACATTAGTTTGCTAATTCCAGATGTATGAAACGCAGGCCTAACTGTATCTAGTATATTGAACGCCAGATAAACTAACTTGGCCTTTTTTAAATAAAAAAAATTCCCTCACTGGAATACTTTCAGTCTTTTGACTGTATGGATTACAGATGGAATGACTGTTATATGTGAGTACCGCTTTCTTTGACAGATTCTAGTATGGGTACATATATGTTTTCCCAACCCCAGCACATTAGTTTGCTAATTCCAGATGTATGAAACGCAGGCCTAACTGTATCTAGTATATTGAACGCCAGATAAACTAACTTGGCCTTTTTTAAATAAAAAAAATTCCCTCACTGGAATACTTTCAGTCTTTTGACTGTATGGATTACAGATGGAATGACTGTTATATGTGAGTACCGCTTTCTTTGACAGATTCTAGTATGGGTACATATATGTTTTCCCAACCCCAGCACATTAGTTTGCTAATTCCAGATGTATGAAACGCAGGCCTAACTGTATCTAGTATATTGAACGCCAGATAAACTAACTTGGCCTTTTTTAAATAAAAAAAAATTCCTCACTGGAATACTTTCAGTCTTTTGACTGTATGGATTACAGATGGAATGACTGTTATATGTGAGTACCCGCTTTCTTTGACAGATTCTAGTATGGGTACATATATGTTTTCCCAACCCCAGCACATTAGTTTGCTAATTCCAGATGTATGAAACGCAGGCCTAACTGTATCTAGTATATTGAACGCCAGAATAAACTAACTTGGCCTTTTTTAAATAAAAAAAATTCCCTCACTGGAATACTTTCAGTCTTTTGACTGTATGGATTACAGATGGAATGACTGTTATATGTGAGTACCCGCTTTCTTTGACAGATTCTAGTATGGGTACATATATGTTTTCCCACCCCAGCACATTAGTTTGCTAATTCCAGATGTATGAAACGCAGGCCTAACTGTATCTAGTATATTGAACGCCAGATAAACTAACTTGGCCTTTTTTAAATAAAAAAAAATTCCCTCACTGGAATACTTTCAGTCTTTTGACTGTATGGATTACAGATGGAATGACTGTTATATGTGAGGTACCGCTTTCTTTGACAGATTCTAGTATGGGTACATATATGTTTTCCCAACCCCAGCACATTAGTTTGCTAATTCCAGATGTATGAAACGCAGGCCTAACTGTATCTAGTATATTGAACGCCAGATAAACTAACTTGGCCTTTTTTTAAATAAAAAAAATTCCCTCACTGGAATACTTTCAGTCTTTTGACTGTATGGATTACAGATGGAATGACTGTTATATGTGAGTACCGCTTTCTTTGACAGATTCTAGTATGGGTACATATATGTTTCCCAACCCCAGCACATTAGTTTGCTAATTCCAGATGTATGAAACGCAGGCCTAACTGTATCTAGTATATTGAACGCCAGATAAACTAACTTGGCCTTTTTTAAATAAAAAAAATTCCCTCACTGAATACTTTCAGTCTTTTGACTGTATGGATTACAGATGGAATGACTGTTATATGTGAGTACCGCTTTCTTTGACAGATTCTAGTATGGGTACATATATGTTTTCCCAACCCCAGCACATTAGTTTGCTAATCCAGATGTATGAAACGCAGGCCTAACTGTATCTAGTATATTGAACGCCAGATAAACTAACTTGGCCTTTTTTAAATAAAAAAAAATTCCCTCACTGGAATACTTTCAGTCTTTTGACTGTATGGATTACAGATGGAATGACTGTTATAGGTGAGTACCGCTTTCTTTGACAGATTCTAGTATGGGTACATATATGTTTTCCCAACCCAGCACATTAGTTTGCTAATTCCAGATGTATGAAACGCAGGCCTAACTGTATCTAGTATATTGAACGCCAGATAAACTAACTTGGCCTTTTTTAAATAAAAAAAATTCCCTCACTGGAATACTTTCAGTCTTTTGACTGTATGGATTACAGATGGAATGACTGTTATATGTGAGTACCGCTTTTTTTTGACAGATTCTAGTATGGGTACATATATGTTTTCCCCAACCCCAGCATATTAGTTTGCTAATTCCAGATGTATGAACGCAGGCCTAACTGTATCTAGTATATTGAACGCCAGATAAACTAACTTGGCCTTTTTTTAAATAAAAAAAATTCCCTCACTGGAATACTTTCAGTCTTTTGACTGTATGGATTACAGATGAATGACTGTTATATGTGAGTACCGCTTTCTTTGACAGATTCTAGTATGGGTACATATATGTTTTCCCAACCCCAGCACATTAGTTTGCTAATTCCAGATGTATGAAACGCAGGCCTAACTGTATCTAGTATATTGAACGCCAGATAAACTAACTTGGCCTTTTTTAATAAAAAAATTCCCTCACTGGAATACTTTCAGTCTTTTGACTGTATGGATTACAGATGGAATGACTGTTATATGTGAGTACCGCTTTCTTTGACAGATTCTAGTATGGGTACATATATGTTTTCCCAACCCCAGCACATTAGTTTGCTAATTCCAGATGTATGAAACGCAGGCCTAACTGTATCTAGTATATTGAACGCCAGATAAACTAACTTGGCCTTTTTTAAATAAAAAAAAAATTCCCTCACTGGAATACTTTCAGTCTTTTGACTGTATGGATTACAGAGGGAATGCCTGTTATATGTGAGTACCGCTTTCTTTGACAGATTCTAGTATGGGTACATATATGTTTTCCCAACCCCCAGCACATTAGTTTGCTAATTCCAGATGTATGAAACGCAGGGCCTAACTGTATCTAGTATATTGAACGCCAGATAAACTAACTTGGCCTTTGTTAAATAAAAAAAATTCCCTCACTGGAATACTTTCAGTCTTTTGACTGTAGGATTACAGATGGAATGACTGTTATATGTGAGTACCGCTTTCTTTGACAGATTCTAGTATGGGTACATATATGTTTTCCCAACCCCAGCACATTAGTTTGCTAATTCCAGATGTATGAAACGCAGGCCTAACTGTATCTAGTATATTGAACGCCAGATAAACTAACTTGGCCTTTTTTAAATAAAAAAAATTCCCTCACTGGAATACTTTCAGTCTTTTGACTGTATGGATTACAGATGGAATGACTGTTATATGTGAGTACCGCTTTCTTGACAGATTCTAGTATGGGTACATATATGTTTTCCCAACCCCAGCACATTAGTTTGCTAATTCCAGATGTATGAAACGCAGGCCTAACTGTATCTAGTATATTGAACGCCAGATAAACTAACTTGGCCTTTTTTAAATAAAAAAAAAATTCCCTCACTGGAATACTTTCAGTCTTTTGACTGTATGGATTACAGATGGAATGACTGTTATATGTGAGTACCGCTTTCTTTGACAGATTCTAGTATGGGTACATATATGTTTTCCCAACCCCAGCACATTAGTTTGCTAATTCCAGATGTATGAAACGCAGGCCTAACTGTATCTAGTATATTGAACGCCAGATAAACTAACTTGGCCTTTTTTAAATAAAAAAAATTCCCTCACTGGAATACTTTCAGTCTTTTGACTGTATGGATTACAGATGGAATGACTGTTATATGTGAGTACCGCTTTCTTTGACAGATTCTAGTATGGGTACATATATGTTTTCCCAACCCCAGCACATTAGTTTGCTAATTCCAGATGTATGAAACGCAGGCCTAACTGTATCTAGTATATTGAACGCCAGATAAACTAACTTGGCCTTTTTTAAATAAAAAAAATTCCCTCACTGGAATACTTTCAGTCTTTTGACTGTATGGATTACAGATGGAATGACTGTTATATGTGAGTACCGCTTTCTTTGACAGATTCTAGTATGGGTACATATATGTTTTCCCAACCCCAGCACATTAGTTTGCTAATTCCAGATGTATGAAACGCAGGCCTAACTGTATCTAGTATATTGAACGCCAGATAAACTAACTTGGCCTTTTTTAAATAAAAAAAAAATTCCCTCACTGGAATACTTTCAGTCTTTTGACTGTATGGATTACAGATGGAATGACTGTTATATGTGAGTACCGCTTTCTTTGACAGATTCTAGTATGGGTACATATATGTTTTCCCAACCCCAGCACATTAGTTTGCTAATTCCAGATGTATGAAACGCAGGCCTAACTGTATCTAGTATATTGAACGCCAGATAAACTAACTTGGCCTTTTTTAAATAAAAAAAAAATTCCCTCACTGGAATACTTTCAGTCTTTTGACTGTATGGATTACAGATGGAATGACTGTTATATGTGAGTACCGCTTTCTTTGACAGATTCTAGTATGGGTACATATATGTTTTCCCAACCCCAGCACATTAGTTTGCTAATTCCAGATGTATGAAACGCAGGCCTAACTGTATCTAGTATATTGAACGCCAGATAAACTAACTTGGCCTTTTTTAAATAAAAAAAATTCCCTCACTGGAATACTTTCAGTCTTTTGACTGTATGGATTACAGATGGAATGACTGTTATATGTGAGTACCCGCTTTCTTTGACAGATTCTAGTATGGGTACATATATGTTTCCCAACCCCAGCACATTAGTTTGCTAATTCCAGATGTATGAAACGCAGGCCTAACTGTATCTAGTATATTGAACGCCAGATAAACTAACTTGGCCTTTTTTAAATAAAAAAATTCCCTCACTGGAATACTTTCAGTCTTTTGACTGTATGGATTACAGATGGAATGACTGTTATATGTGAGTACCGCTTTCTTTGACAGATTCTAGTATGGGTACATATATGTTTTCCCAACCCCAGCACATTAGTTTGCTAATTCCAGATGTATGAAACGCAGGCCTAACTGTATCTAGTATATTGAACGCCAGATAAACTAACTTGGCCTTTTTTAAATAAAAAAAAAATTCCCTCACTGGAATACTTTCAGTCTTTTGACTGTATGGATTACAGATGGAATGACTGTTATATGTGAGTACCGCTTTCTTTGACAGATTCTAGTATGGGTACATATATGTTTTCCCAACCCCAGCACATTAGTTTGCTAATTCCAGATGTATGAAACGCAGGCCTAACTGTATCTAGTATATTGAACGCCAGATAAACTAACTTGGCCTTTTTTAAATAAAAAAAATTCCCTCACTGGAATACTTTCAGTCTTTTGACTGTATGGATTACAGATGGAATGACTGTTATATGTGAGTACCGCTTTCTTTGACAGATTCTAGTATGGGTACATATATGTTTTCCCAACCCCAGCACATTAGTTTGCTAATTCCAGATGTATGAAACGCAGGCCTAACTGTATCTAGTATATTGAACGCCAGATAAACTAACTTGGCCTTTTTTAAATAAAATAAAAATTCCCTCACTGGAATACTTTCAGTCTTTTGACTGTATGGATTACAGATGGAATGACTGTTATATGTGAGTACCGCTTTCTTTGACAGATTCTAGTATGGGTACATATATGTTTTCCCAACCCCAGCACATTAGTTTGCTAATTCCAGATGTATGAAACGCAGGCCTAACTGTATCTAGTATATTGAACGCCAGATAAACTAACTTGGCCTTTTTTAAATAAAAAAAAAATTCCCTCACTGGAATACTTTCAGTCTTTTGACTGTATGGATTACAGATGGAATGACTGTTATATGTGAGTACCCGCTTTCTTTGACAGATTCTAGTATGGGTACATATATGTTTTCCCAACCCCAGCACATTAGTTTGCTAATTCCAGATGTATGAAACGCAGGCCTAACTGTATCTAGTATATTGAACGCCAGATAAACTAACTTGGCCTTTTTTAAATAAAAAAAATTCCCTCACTGGAATACTTTCAGTCTTTTGACTGTATGGATTACAGATGGAATGACTGTTATATGTGAGTACCGCTTTCTTTGACAGATTCTAGTATGGGTACATATATGTTTTCCCAACCCCAGCACATTAGTTTGCTAATTCCAGATGTATGAAACGCAGGCCTAACTGTATCTAGTATATTGAACGCCAGATAAACTAACTTGGCCTTTTTTAAATAAATAAAAAATTCCCTCACTGGAATACTTTCAGTCTTTTGACTGTATGGATTACAGATGGAATGACTGTTATATGTGAGTACCGCTTTCTTTGACAGATTCTAGTATGGGTACATATATGTTTTCCCAACCCCAGCACATTAGTTTGCTAATTCCAGATGTATGAAACGCAGGCCTAACTGTATCTAGTATATTGAACGCCAGATAAACTAACTTAGCCTTTTTTAAATAAAAAAAAAATTCCCTCACTGGAATACTTTCAGTCTTTTGACTGTATGGATTACAGATGGAATGACTGTTATATGTGAGTACCGCTTTCTTTGACAGATTCTAGTATGGGTACATATATGTTTTCCCAACCCCAGCACATTAGTTTGCTAATTCCAGATGTATGAAACGCAGGCCTAACTGTATCTAGTATATTGAACGCCAGATAAACTAACTTGGCCTTTTTTAAATAAAAAAAATTCCCTCACTGGAATACTTTCAGTCTTTTGACTGTATGGATTACAGATGGAATGACTGTTATATGTGAGTACCGCTTTCTTTGACAGATTCTAGTATGGGTACATATATGTTTTCCCAACCCCAGCACATTAGTTTGCTAATTCCAGATGTATGAAACGCAGGCCTAACTGTATCTAGTATATTGAACGCCAGATAAACTAACTTGGCCTTTTTTAAATAAAAAAAATTCCCTTCACTGTAATACTTTTAGTCTTTTGACTGTATGGATTACAGATGGAATGACTGTTATATGTGAGTACCGCTTTCTTTGACAGATTCTAGTATGGGTACATATATGTTTTCCCAACCCCAGCACATTAGTTTGCTAATTCCAGATGTATGAAACGCAGGCCTAACTGTATCTAGTATATTGAACGCCAGATAAACTAACTTGGCCTTTTTTAAATAAAAAAAATTCCCTCACTGGAATACTTTCAGTCTTTTGACTGTATGGATTACAGATGGAATGACTGTTATATGTGAGTACCGCTTTCTTTGACAGATTCTAGTATGGGTACATATATGTTTTCCCAACCCCAGCACATTAGTTTGCTAATTCCAGATGTATGAAACGCAGGCCTAACTGTATCTAGTATATTGAACGCCAGATAAACTAACTTGGCCTTTTTTAAATAAAAAAAATTCCCTCACTGGAATACTTTCAGTCTTTTGACTGTATGGATTACAGATGGAATGACTGTTATATGTGAGTACCGCTTTCTTTGACAGATTCTAGTATGGGTACATATATGTTTTCCCAACCCCAGCACATTAGTTTGCTAATTCCAGATGTATGAAACGCAGGCCTAACTGTATCTAGTATATTGAACGCCAGATAAACTAACTTGGCCTTTTTTAAATAAAAAAAAAATTCCCTCACTGGAATACTTTCAGTCTTTTGACTGTATGGATTACAGATGGAATGACTGTTATATGTGAGTACCGCTTTCTTTGACAGATTCTAGTATGGGTACATATATGTTTTCCCAACCCCAGCACATTAGTTTGCTAATTCCAGATGTATGAAACGCAGGCCTAACTGTATCTAGTATATTGAACGCCAGATAAACTAACTTGGCCTTTTTTAAATAAAAAAAATTCCCTCACTGGAATACTTTCAGTCTTTTGACTGTATGGATTACAGATGGAATGACTGTTATATGTGAGTACCGCTTTCTTTGACAGATTCTAGTATGGGTACATATATGTTTTCCCAACCCCAGCACATTAGTTTGCTAATTCCAGATGTATGAAACGCAGGACTAACTGTATCTAGTATATTGAACGCCAGATAAACTAACTTGGCCTTTTTTAAATAAAAAAAATTCCCTCACTGGAATACTTTCAGTCTTTTGACTGTATGGATTACAGATGGAATGACTGTTATATGTGAGTACCGCTTTCTTTGACAGATTCTAGTATGGGTACATATATGTTTTCCCAACCCCAGCACATTAGTTTGCTAATTCCAGATGTATGAAACGCAGGCCTAACTGTATCTAGTATATTGAACGCCAGATAAACTAACTTGGCCTTTTTTAAATAAAAAAAAAATTCCCTCACTGGAATACTTTCAGTCTTTTGACTGTATGGATTACAGATGGAATGACTGTTATATGTGAGTACCGCTTTCTTTGACAGATTCTAGTATGGGTACATATATGTTTTCCCAACCCCAGCACATTAGTTTGCTAATTCCAGATGTATGAAACGCAGGCCTAACTGTATCTAGTATATTGAACGCCAGATAAACTAACTTGGCCTTTTTTAAATAAAAAAAATTCCCTCACTGGAATACTTTCAGTCTTTTGACTGTATGGATTACAGATGGAATGACTGTTATATGTGAGTACCGCTTTCTTTGACAGATTCTAGTATGGGTACATATATGTTTTCCCAACCCCAGCCCATTAGTTTGCTAATTCCAGATGTATGAAACGCAGGCCTAACTGTATCTAGTATATTGAACGCCAGATAAACTAACTTGGCCTTTTTTAAATAAAAAAAATTCCCTCACTGGAATACTTTCAGTCTTTTGACTGTATGGATTACAGATGGAATGACTGTTATATGTGAGTACCGCTTTCTTTGACAGATTCTAGTATGGGTACATATATGTTTTCCCAACCCCAGCACATTAGTTTGCTAATTCCAGATGTATGAAACGCAGGCCTAACTGTATCTAGTATATTGAACGCCAGATAAACTAACTTGGCCTT
Source organism: Bufo bufo (assembly GCF_905171765.1). Classification (NCBI taxonomy): domain Eukaryota; kingdom Metazoa; phylum Chordata; class Amphibia; order Anura; family Bufonidae; genus Bufo; species Bufo bufo. Next base: position 12,393 of record NW_024400228.1, read on the forward strand.
TTTTAAATAAAAAAAATTCCCTCACTGGAATACTTTCAGTCTTTTGACTGTATGGATTACAGATGGAATGACTGTTATATGTGAGTACCGCTTTCTTTGACAGATTCTAGTATGGGTACATATATGTTTTCCCAACCCCAGCACATTAGTTTGCTAATTCCAGATGTATGAAACGCAGGCCTAACTGTATCTAGTATATTGAACGCCAGATAAACTAACTTGGCCTTTTTTAAATAAAAAAAATTCCCTCACTGGAATACTTTCAGTCTTTTGACTGTATGGATTACAGATGGAATGACTGTTATATGTGAGTACCGCTTTCTTTGACAGATTCTAGTATGGGTACATATATGTTTTCCCAACCCCAGCACATTAGTTTGCTAATTCCAGATGTATGAAACGCAGGCCTAACTGTATCTAGTATATTGAACGCAAGATAAACTAACTTGGCCTTTTTTAAATAAAAAAAAAATTTCCTCACTGGAATACTTTATGGCTTTTCACTGTATGGATTACAGGTGGACTGGTATTAGTAGGGGTGACACAAGCACACCCAAGTCCCTGATGTAGGATTTCTATGGCACAGACCACTATTACAAGTGATTAATGGACGTTGGGAGAGATTGTGCTGCAGCACTAGTCCCAAGATGGCCGCCGCCTATCAGCCCAGTAACATGTGCCACAAAATGGTCTGCACAACCTTTAAAAAAAATAGCCTTGGACTGTGCTGCTAAATCGCTATTGGTCTGAATCCCAGGTGTAGATGTCTGACTTGTTTGGAGCTTTGGAATGCACACTGTGGCAGCTTCTGCTGCAGCACTACAAGTCGCAAAATGGCGGCCGGCGGTCAGCCCAGGTACATGTGGATGGAAAAATCACTCTGGCCACTCTAAAAATAGCCAATCCCTATCAAAAAAGCAGCTCAGCTGCAGTTGTTCAGATGAATCACAGGTGGAGGAGAGAAATTTGCTTCCAATTATTCAATTATCCCTGCCTATTCTCGCCCTAGCATCAGCTGCGTCTATCCCTGTTCTATTCACATCGGGAGTGAGCACGTCCCGACGTGCGCACAAGCTTATAAAGAGGCTGAGTCACATGCTGCACTTGGCCAATCACAGCCTTGCCAATAGTAGGCATGGCTGCGATGGCATCTTAGGGCAAGTAGTATGATGCATGTTGATTGGCTGCTTTTTACGAAAAAGTTCGGGTTCGGGTCCGTGTCACGAACACCCCAAAATTCGGTACGGACCCGAACTATGCTCGAACTGTTCGCTCAACACTAGTGCTAAGTTAAAATCGAAATTCGATTATTATAACTTGAATTAATCGAATTGCTATTTCAACTTGGACCTGGTTTACTATGGTTGGCTTGGTAGAATTAGACGAATGTATTCGTCATATTCCTTAAAACGAAGATAACGAAGTATTCTACATCTTCGTTTTAGCTCTATATTCGTCAACTTCGCTAATTCTAGCAATCAAAGAAGGTTGACTATAGAGACAGCTGTGTTTAATTCGCTATGCGATTATATTACTTTAAACACAGCTGTCTCTATAGTCAACCTTCCTATTTGATTGCTAGAATTAGCGAAGTTGACGAATAGGTAGCTAAAACGAAGATGTAGAATACTTCGTTATCTTCGTTTTGAGGAATATGACGAATATATTCGTCATATTCGCTAATTCTACCAAGCCAACCATAGTAAACCAGGTCCAAGTTGAAATAGCAATTCGATTAATTCAAGTTATAATAATCGAATTTCGATTTTAACTTAGCACTGCTATATTCCATATTAGGCTAGAACTAACGAATATGGAATATAGCAGTGCTAAGTTAAAATCGATTTTAAAAAAAGCAAAGTAATATAATCGCATAGCGAATTAAACTTAGCTGTCTCTATAGTCAACCTTCCTATTTGATTGCTAGAATTAGCGAAGTTGACGAATAGGTAGCTAAAACGAAGATGTAGAATACTTTGTTATCTTCGTTTTGAGGAATATGACGAATACATTCGTCATATTCGTCATCTTCGCTAATTCTAGATATCAAACAATAGGAAAGTAGCCTTAAGTTAAAATCGCAATACGCGATTATTTAAATCGCATAATAATCGTGATAACTAGAATAATGATGAATATTCGATTTTAACGAATATTAAACGAATATTCTATTGAATATTTGCAAATTTCGTCGAAATCGAATATGGCACCTGCCGCTCATCACTAATCACTTCCTTATTCACAGTTCTTGAGAGCTAAACGCATAGTAACAGATCAGGATAAACTTGATGAGACCCTAGATGTTCTGACTAACAAGTTTCTGGAAAGGGGTTACTCGCACCAACTTCTTATTGAGCATATGGAATATATACGACAATTGGATAGGCAGAACACATTGATGAATCAGGGTCCTAAGCAGAAACCCAGTAGGATCCCATTTGTCTCTACATACAATGAAATGAGTTCTAGCATCAACAAAATTATTAAGAGACATACCCCAATACTGGGAGGCTGCTATGGCGATATTTCAGAATTCCAATGTCCCCCACTATTCTCGTACCGATGGTCGAGGAATCTGCAAGACCAACTTGTAAAGGCAGACATTGGATCAAAAGGAACTATGAGACAGACTACTTTGACACAACTTGGACTGGGATGTTTCCCATGTTTAAGTTGTGTCAAGTGTAGGTATATATGCAAGTGCAAAACATTTATTCACCGCATCACTGGGGCCTCTTTTGATATTAAATTCCATTTGACATGTACTTCAAGTTATGTGATCTATGTATTGTCCTGTCCGTGTAATGTGTTGTACGTAGGTGAAACCTCGACCGAACTGAAAACCCGGCTTAATAATCATAGATATACTATAAGGAAAAAACGTGCAGGACTACCTGTGTCCAAACACTTTATGGAGATTGGACACACGGAACGGGATTTAAAATGCTGAGTTATCGACCATATACCTCCTCCTAGGAGAGGGGGAGATAGACTAAAATTATTAAAACGGAGAGAGCTACAATGGATATATACATTAGACTGTTTGAAACCTAGGTCTCAATGTTGAATTTAATCTCTTAGGGTAGTGCAAAGAGGGTTTGGGCTTGCCCCTTTCCCAGTGGTGTGTGCTTTTCTTTCTCCGCTTGTTTGTAGACAGAAGTTATAGAACTATTTGTGCTATATTATACTAATGTTTATTTTCTATTTCTCTATAGTACACTATTGAATGAGAGGAGATCAAGGACTTTGGACCAACATAACCGTCGGGAATAAGTGACACTTTGATATACCCATCGAACCACCGCTTTATCCCTATCCAGATTGCACTACAGTATGTATAATTTTCTCTGCACATGCCTCTGTTTGCCGGATTTTTCCTATATACCCCATAAGCCAGATAGAGAGTAGATCCCTCTTGGGCTGTGTGGTGTGATAACGGACCACTGGTTAGACCTGATGGCTGTCCGTATTGATATGCGGTATTCCACAAGTCATTTTCCGGTGGGGGAGGTGGATAATCCTGTGCAAAGGACGATCCCCTCCCACCGTACACACTTTGCCCTTGTTTAGTATAATGGCTGTGTATTTGGGGTTTGTGTCTGAAAATAGGGCAAGATTGCCATGAATGTAGATGGCGCCTGACGATAATTACGGGTAGAGATGTCGCAAACATAAAATTTTCCGTTCTCGAACGGCGAACGTGAATTTTCAAAAAATGTTTGCGAAAGGGGGAACCACCATAGACTTCAATAGGCAGGCGAATTTTAAAACCCACAGGGACTCTTTCTGGCCACAATAGAGAATGAAAAGTTGTTTCAAGGGGATTAACACCTGGACTGTGGCATGCCGGAGGGGGATCCATGGCAAAACTCCCATGGAAAATTACATAGTTGACGCAGAGTCGGGTTTTAATACATAAAGGGCATAAATCACCTAACATTCCTAAATTGTTTGGAATAATGTGCTTTAAAACATCAGGTATGATGTTGTATTGATCAGGTAGTGTAAGGGTTACGCCCGCTTCACAGTGACAGACCAAACTCCCAGTTTAACGCACCGCAAACAACCGCAAACAGTCCATTTGCACAACCGCAAACTCCCCATTTGCACAAGGTTGGATACCAAGCTAGCCATGTCTCGTTCCTTGTCCCCACTGACATCATTGAAGGTCTCTTCCTCCACCCAGCCACGTACAACACCAAGGGTCCCTGAAAGGTGACAACAAGCCCCCTGGGACGCCTGCTGTGGTTGGTCTTCCACCTCCTCAAAGCCACCTTCCTCCTCTGACTCCTCTTCTTCAGACTCCTCTCTCTGCATTGTCGCAGGTCCAGCAATCGACGACGACAAGACTGCTTCTGGTGTTGATGGTGACCACAACTCTTCCTCTTCATGCTCATCTACGGCCTGATCCAGCACTCTTCGCAGGGCACTCTCCAGAAAAAACGCATATGGGATGAGGTCGATGATGTTGCCTTGGGTTTGACTGACCAGGTTTGTCACCTTCGCAAAAGGACGCCTGAGCCTACAGCCATTGTGCATGAGCGTTCAGTAACACGGCCAAAAAATACCCAGCTCCGCAGAGGCTGTCCTCTTTTTTTTAAATTAAAAAAGAATCTATTCTTAACTGTTTAATCTCTGTTTTGTCCCCTATCAGGGGCCGGTGTATGGAATAGATTTTGTCCCCCAAATTACTTCAAATTTGGGGCACTGCGCGTACGCCTTGCAATGTACTGTGCCACCAGATATGAGTGGTGTGTTTAAGTAGTACTATTCCTATCAGTTTAATCCCTGTTACATCCCCTATCAGGGGACGTGTATGGACTAGATTTTAGGAACCGGGAGATGGAAAAAGATGCTTGGTCGGTCCTCTTACTTCCAATTTGGGGCACTGCGAGTGCGCTGAATAATGTACTGTTCAATCCCAATATGAGTGGTGTGTTTAAATAGTACTATTCCTATCAGTTTAATCCCTGTTACGTCCCCTATCAGCAGACCTGTATGGAATAGATTTTAGGAACCACGAGATGGAAAAAGATGCTTGGTCGGTCCTCTTACTTCCAATTTGGGGCACTGCGCGTACGCCTTGCAATGTACTGTGCCACCAGATATGAGTGGTGTGTTAAGTAGTACTATTCCTATCAGTTTAATCCCTGTTACATCCCCTATCAGGGGACGTGTATGGAATAGATTTTAGGAACCGGGAGAGGGAAAAAGATGCTTGGTTGGTCCTCCTACTTCCAATTTGGGGCACTGCGCGTGCGCCGTGCAATGTACTGTGCCACCAGATATGAGTGGTGTGCTAAGTAGTACTATTCCTATCAGTTTAATCCCTGTTACGTCCCCTATCAGGGGACGTGTATGGAATAGATTTTAGACACCGCAAAGAGTTGTCAATAGTTGACACACTCATGACATAAATTTTATTCCTCTATGCGTCAATCTTGGTGTATTGATGACTGTGCTCGTGCGCATGTTTGGGAGATTGCAGGCGATGGGGTTTTTTCAAAGTCTATGGTCGTGCTGACTGAGGTAGTTCAGTGACAGTTAAGTGACCCAGAAAACAATAATTCTGCAGTGTGGGCCCATTGTTGGCCTAGTAGGCTTTAATGATCACCTTAGATGATCACAAAGAAAATTAATGTTTTTTCTATGCAAAATTATCCAGCATATCGCTTTTGGTCTTTTCACAATGAAGCAACGATCTTATCATCTGGGGTGTGCCAACATTGCCATTGCCAACACACTCATAGAGGTGGTCGCTTCATTGTGATACGCAAGCCCCTTCACCACAACAAGGTAACGATCACGAAGGGGAATTGACACATGTATGTGTCTTTTTTTTGTATTGTTTTTGCAGCCACAGTGCAGCACCAGAGGCCAGAAAAATTAGGCATGTACACATGCCTGAAAAATTTGGTATTGTTGCAGCCGCTGTAGCAGTGGCCAGAAAAATTTATGTTTTCCAGGCAGAAAGTGCACTAAAACATTTTGGCTTGAACCCTAGTTGGTGGCAGATAAGTCACGCAAGTCATCCGGCATGCAGAGATAAAATACAGCAGTGTGTGGACCATTTTTAGCCCAAGGCAGCTCATCTCCTCACCAGGCCTTTATTAGTCAACTGTATCGCCCACTGTCAGTCCCTTCGGGATCCATGCTTCATTCATCTTAATAAAGGTGAGGTAATCTAGACTTTTTTGACCTAGGCGACTTCTCTTCTCAGTGACAATACCTCCTGCTGCACTGAAGGTCCTTTCTGGCAGGACACTTGAAGCGGGGCAGGCCAGAAGTTCTATCGCAAATTGGGATAGCTCAGGCCACAGGTCAAGCCTGCACACCCAGTAGTCAAGGGGTTCATCGCTCCTCAGAGTGTCGATATCTGCTGTTAAGGCGAGGTAGTCTGCTACCTGTCGGTCGAGTCGTTCTCTGAGGGTGGACCCCGAAGGTCTGTGGCGATGCGTAGGACTTAAAAAGCTCCTCATGTCCTCCATCAACAACACATCTGTAAAGCGTCCTGTGTTGTTGATGGAGGTCGTGGTAGGAGGATTACTTTCACCTCTTCCCCTGTTAGATTCCCGTTGTGCTGTGACATCACCCTTATACGCTGTGTAAAGCATACTTTTTAATTTATTTTGAAAACTGCTGCATCCTTTCTAACTTGCGGTAATTCAGGAACATTTCAGGCACTTTCTGCTTATACCGGGGGTCTAGTAGCGTGGCCACCCAGTACAGGTCGTTCTCCTTCAGGCTTTTTATACAAGGGTCCCTCAACAGGCATGACAGCATGAAAGACCCCATTTGCACAAGGTTAGATGCCGAGCTACTCATGTCCAGTTCCTCGTCCTCAGTGATCTCACTGAAAGTCTGTTCTTCCCCCCAGCCACGTACAACACCATGGGTATTAGATAGGTGACAACGAGCACCCTGGGATGCCTGCTGTGGTTGGTCTTCCTCCTCCTCCTCAAAGCCACATTCCTCCTCTGACTCCGCTTCCTCAGACTCCTCTTCCAGCGTTGCCGCAGGTCCAGCAAGCGATGCTGATAAGGCTGTTTCTGGTGGTGATGGTGACCTATCATGACCAGCGTGCCGATCACATACGTGACGCAAAGGGAGGGAAATGGGAAGGCCCTGTCCAAGGGAGAGGGAAAGGTGGTGACCCCTAACTCACCTTGAGGCTGGCACCTGACTGCCCTGACGTCCCTAGGCGGGTTCCTCACCTGTACGCCGATCACATGCCTAAACCCTGGCTTTCCCTAAGATGTGCCCTACGTAGTGAATAGGGCGGTGGGAACACTAGTCTGCACCACTAACACTAAAGGAAAACACCAAGGAGAGGACAGACAATACAGACAAAACATATAATCCCAGGTGGGCGACAACAGCAGACAACAAAAGCCCAACAGGGATCCGGAGGGTAACGCTCTGGAACAACAACCAGGAATCACAGCTACACAGCTCCAGTGGGTCAGTATAGAAGTTAAGGCAGGAAGCTCTATATCTGGCAACCAGAGAAGTGGGAGAGGGAAATATAAGGAGGTTGGGAGTGCTGGACAAGAAACAGCTGAGGAGAAGAAGCTACGGATCCCTGAGTGAGCCAAAAAGGATTGCAAGGCAAACCCAGAAAGCTACCATTAAGAAACAGCACTATCTTTATACATACTGTAGAGCGCGCAGCCACCCGCTGCGACTTCCTGACCCCGGGTATAACGGAGTCAGACGTGGCTCTTGACACCCTCGTGACATGACCATAACTCTTCACGCTCATCTACGGCCTGATCCAGCACTCTTTGCAGGGCATGCTCCAGGAAGAAAACAAATGGGATGATGTCGCTGATGGTGCCTTCGGTGTGACTGACTAGGTTTGTCACCTTCTCAAAAAGACGCATGAGCCTACAGGCATTGCGCATGAGCGTCCAGTAACGTGGCAAAAAAATTCCCAGCTCCACAGAGGCTGTCCTAGCACCCCGGTCATACAAATACTCGTTGACGGCTTTTTCTTGTTGGAGCAGGCGGTCAAACATTAGGAGTGTTGAATTCCAACGTGTCGGGCTGTCGCAAATCAAGCGCCTCACTGGCATGTTGTTTTGCCGCTGGATATCTGAAAAGTGCGCCATGGCCGTGTAGGAATGCCTGAAATGGCCACACACCTTCCTGGCCTGCTTGAGTACGTCCTGTAAGCCTGGGTACTTATGCACAAAGCATTGTACAATCAGATTCAACACATGTGCCATGCACGGCACATGTGTCAATTTGCCCAAATTCAATGCCGCCAACAAATTGCTTCCATTGTCACACACCACTTTGCCGATCTTCAGTTGGTGCGGAGACAGTCACTGATCCACCTGTGCGTTCAGGGCGGACAGGAGTGCTGGTCCGGTGTGACTCTCTGCTTTCAGGCAAGTCAACCCCAAGACGGCGTGACACTGTCGTATCCGGGATGTGGAATAGCCCCTGGGGAGCTGGGGGGGTGCAGTTGATGTGGAGCAAGACGCAGCAGCAGAAGAGGACTCAGCCGAGGAGGTTATGGAAGAGGATGGAGTAGGAGGAGTAGAGGAGGTGGCAGCAGGCCTGCCTGCAAGTCGTGGCGGTGTCACCAACTCCTCTGCAGAGCCACGCATTACATGCTTGGCAGCCGTCAGCAGTTTTACCCAATGCGCAGTGTAGGTGATATACCTGCCCTGACCATGCTTTGCAGACCAGGTATCAGTGGTCAGATGGACCCTTGCCCCAACACTGTGTGCCAGACATGCCATGACTTCCTTTTGCACAATCGAGTACAGGTTGGGGATTGCCTTTTGTGCAAAGACATTTCGGCCGGGTACCTTCCACTGCAAAATCGCAATAGCTACAAATTTTTGGAAGGCCTCAGACTCCACCAGCTTGTATGGTAAAAGCTGGCCGGCTAAGAGTTCCGACAAGCCAGCTGTCAGACGCCGTGCAAGGCGGTGACTTTGTGACATTGGCTTCTGACGCTCAAACATGTCCTTGACAGACACCTGACTGTGGGCAGATGAGCAGGAACTGCTCAAGGCGAGAGACAGAGTGGCGGATGATTGAGAGGGGGCAAGGAGGACAGCAGTGGTTGACGTGGCAGAAGATGCTGGACCAGGAGGAGTATGGCGGCTTTGAGATTGTGTGCTGCTTGTACTCATGTGTTGATCCCATAGGCGTTTGCGATTTGAGATCATCTGCCTTCGCAAAGCAGTTGTACCTAGGTGGGTGTTGGACTTCCCACGACTCAGTTTGTTTTGGCACAGGTTGCAAATGGCATCGTTGTTGTCAGAGGCAGACACACAAAAAAATGCCACACTGATAATCTCTGCAATGATGGCATTCTGGTGGTGGCAATAGCATGCGTTGATTGGCGTGCTGTCTTGCTGACCCTGGGTGCCGATGCATGCTGTCTGACTGTGCCACCAGCTCCTTGCGACAACCTCCCGCTGCTTCCAACTCGTCTCCTCCTCCTCTCTGTCTCCCCATCTGAACTTTCCCCCTGTTCTTCTTCTCTTCGAGCGGGCACCCACGTGACATCCACGGACACATCGTCATCATCAACCACTTCACTTGTATCTGACAACTCAGCAAAGGAAGCAGCAGCGGGTACAACATCATCATCATCACACCGTACGTCCATGTGTGTAATGCTGCCTGACTGAGACATATCCCTTTTATCTACATCCTCTGGCAATAATGGTTGCGCATCACTCATTTCTTCCAACTGATGTGTAAATAACTCCTATGACAGATCAAGTGAAGCAGCTGTGGTGCTAGTGTTGGTGGTGGCGGCAGGCGGGCGAGTGGTAACTTGAGAGGTGCCCGAAGCTGAGCTGGAGGAGGATGGTGCGTCAAGGTTTTCGAAAGGAAGCTGTAGAAGATTGGGTGTCCTGTGTTAGCCAGTCAACTATGTCCTCAGAACTTTTCGAGTTCAGGGTACGTGGCCTCTGAACCCTGGGCATTATTCTAGGGCCAAAGGGAATCACAGCACCACGGCCACGATGGCCCCTGCGGGGTGGCCTGCCTCTGCCTGTCATTTTTTTTAGATTAGTTTTGTTGTACTATGTGTGCAAGCTACTGTGACACCAGATATGAGTGGCACTGTGCACTGGCAGAAGTTGGCAGAGTAGACGCTGTAGGCCTGACACACACGCTTGCAGACAACTAACTGCTATTCAATCTATTACAGTCAAAATTATTATTATTTTTTTTAATGTAATCTACTGTGACACCAGATATGAGTTGCGCTGGTGACACTATGCACTTTCAGGGCCTGAAACACACACACACGCAGGCAACTGACTGCTATTATTTCACAGTCAAAATTATTTTTTTTTTTTAAATGTAATCTACTGTGACACAAGATATGAGTTGCGCTGATGACACTATGCATTTGCAGGGCCTAAAACACACACACGTGTGCAGGCAACTGACTGCTATTATTTCACAATCAAAAATATTATTTGTTTTTTTTATTTAATCTACTGTGACACTAGATATGAGTTCCGCTGGTGACACTATGCACTTGCAGGGCCTGAAACACCGACACACGTGCAGGCAACTGACTGCTATTATTTCACAGTCAAAATTGTTGTTTTTTTTTAAATGTAATCTACTGTGACACCAGATATGAGTTGCGCTGGTGACACTGTGCACTTGCAGGGCCTGTAAAAAAAAAAAACGCGTGCAGGCAACTGCAGGCACAGTCAAATTTTTTAATTTTTTTTAATGTAATCTACTGTGACACCAGATATGAGTTGTGCTGGTGACAGGGCCTGAAACACACTCACGCGTGCAGGCAACTGACTGCTATTATTTCACAGTCAAAATTGTATATATTTTTTTTTTTATGTAATCTACTGTGACACAAGATTTGAGTTGTGCTGGTGACACTATGCACTTGCAGGGCACAAAACACACGCACGCGTGCAGGCAACTGACTGCTATTATTTCACAGTCAAAATTATATATTTTTTTAAAATGTAATCTACTGTGACACCAGATATGAGTTGCACTGGTGACACTGTGCACTTGCAGGGCCTGAAATACACACACACGTGCAGGCAACTGACTGCTATTATTTCACAGTCAAAATTTTTATTTATTTTTTTAAATGTAATCTACTGTGACACCAGATATGAGTTGCGCTGGTGACACTATGCACTTGCAGGGCCTGAAATACACACACGCGTGCAGGCAACTGACTGCTATTATATTACAGTCAAAAAATTTATATATTTTTTTTCATTCAAGCTACTGTGACACCAGATGTGAGTGGTGGCACTGGGCAAGTTGGCACAGTATACGCTGTGAGCCTGACACACAGGCTGGCAGGCAACTTCAATTAGATTACACAGGAAAAAAAAAAAAGCAGACTGATGTACTAGCCCTAAAAAGGGCTTTTTGGGGTGCTGTCCTTACAGAAGAGATCAGATGAGTCCTTCAGGACTGTAGTGGACACTGAATACACTAGCCTAGCTATCGATTTCCCTATTAAATCAGCAGCAGCTACACTGTCCCTCCTCTCACTAAGAATGCAGCTTCCGAATGAATCTAAAATGGATGCTGTCCTGGAGGTGGGAGGGTCTGGGAGGGAGGGTATGATGCTGATTGGCTGGAATGTGTCTGCTGACTGTGAGGTACAGGGTCAAAGTTTACTCAATGATGACGAATAGGGGGCGGACCGAACATTGCATATGTTCACCCGCCGCAGTGAACGCGAACAAGCTATGTTCGCCGGGAACTGTTCGCCGGCAAATAGTTCTGGACATCTCTAATTACAGGCATGTGCAGACCGCCTGTCGGGTCTATTACCTGTTTAAAGATGGCTATCGCGGTGCGGAGTCCAAGTGTGCATGCGCCGGATATTTAGTGCATGGGCAATGGGTTTTGCAAACACGCAATCAATGGTGGCAACCTGTAGCAGGCCTAATGCGGTTTGGATAACGCTAAGAAGAATCCATGTGGATTTGTATGTATATACCCGATCAGTATTGTTTTGTCCATCCCCCCCTGATCTCTTCTCCCTCATTACACATGATGTGCTACACCTGATCTAGAAACTTTGGAACAGGTTGTAGTTTATATTGCACTTGCACTTTATGTATTGATATGATGACACTACATTGCTCTCTATGGGCGTACTTCAATACATTATGATGTCATCTGTATGAATTTATGGACTGATTACTTTATATTTGAACACTATTGTGTTTGTTTTTGTATCTACGAATGTTTTGTATCACATGATTTGTATCACATGATTGTCACATGATCTTTTAATTGAATTGACTTCACTTCCTGTTGGGTATATACATATATATATATCTCACAGTATGCACTTGTTCTTTGCTTGAGAAAGGCTCTAGTTCAGAGCCAAAACGTTGCATCACATGGGTGAATAAAGAAAAACCTTTTCTGTGGATTCCAGGAGTGCTGTTCATTTTTATATATATATATATATATATATATATATATATAGAAAGAGAAGGAGATCCAGCGGGAGCACCACCAACGATGTGGGTGCAACGTCCGGCACAGGGTAACGGCAATACCCCAAGTATTGTAGAGATGAAAGAAGTCGGACTGCACTCCAAAAAATAGTGAAATACACGGTTTTATTCACCCATAGTCTGGCAAACTTGCGACGTTTCGGCTCACAAGAGCCTTCCTCAAGCATAGAGGTAGTGAAAGTGAGAGCATATAAAAGACATTTCATAAGTGTGAAACCAATCAGATTGAAGTTACAATTAAGTTCCAATTACATACATCTGATACAAAACACAAAGTGCATGTGCATAAAGTGACATGTGTCATATGGTCTATATCCTCAAGACTAACTCACTATATGTGAAAATAATGCCGTTACAGATCATGATAAAAACAGTGATATAATAGTGAGTACGGATCAAAGAAATAAAACCTTAGGAAGTCATAGCGCCCACATAGACCATCGCGTTCGTTGAGCGTCTCTGTCTCTTCAATGCGCATGTCCAGACACACGTAATTCCAAGAGTCGTGATGCAGAAAATGTGGCGCATGCGTTCTATAGTATCAAACAAACATCGCCATCTTGTTAAAGGGCATGTTGCCCTATACATTTATACATTGCACCGATGTGAGCTGTACCAAATATCCCCGAAATAGGGTAAGTAGCCATGGTAGGGATCTCCTACATGTGACAGCAGATGGATCGGGATCCCGCCCGACCGAGAGGGACACCGAACCAAAGGGCCGCCGGTGCCGGACGGGAACACTTCCATGAACCATACCGACACCAATAGCCTGACAGCTGACAATATCATAGCCGCAGGGAGATCATCCCTAGTAAGATGGAACGGCATCACAACATAAAGATAATCAAAGATCTAGGTCTGCACTATAGAAAATTATAAATCTTGGACTGCGCACAGAAGAGAGAAGATGGTATCCGCTCTGGTCTCCATTGCTTCCAAAAGGATATAGTTCACAGATCCGTATCCAGTACCATGTGTATTAAAATGTTCTAAAAGGCAAAGAGAAAATGTATATGTTAATATTTTGTATATATTACATTGCAATTACGTATTGATCTTTCACAATCCTCCTGCACTATTATACATATAAGAGAACGATATATCGCACCAAGGGAGAGGGTAAACGAGCCACAAGTCCCAAAACTCTCACCTGAACTCAACATTAAGACCTCTAGGGTACAAGCTATCCAGATTATAGATCCATTGCAATTCTCTTTTTTTGAGGATTGCTGAGCGATCACCTCCTCTCCTAGGGAGTGTGATCTGATCAACAATCCAACATCTTAGATCCCGTTCCGTATGTTGTAGGGATCCAAAGTGCCTGGCTACTGGTAGATCAGTGCGTTTTTTCCTAATGGAATTTCTATGATTGTTTAGTCTCAACTTTAGTTCTGTTGATGTTTCTCCAACATAGATTAGGTTGCAAGGGCAAGCCAACACATAAATCACGTATGATGACGAACAAGTCAGATGGAATTTAATGGGATATTCTTTGTTAGTCGATGGATGTATAAAGGATCTAGATTTACAGATAAAGCGGCAGTTGACACAGTTGAGGCACGGATAACATCCAAACCCCAACGGTGCCAATGTCCGCTGTATGCTGACCTTCTCAGGGCCAACATCTGCCCTCACTAAATGATCTTTAATGTTTTTATTTTTTCGATAAGATAGAAGTGGAGGAAGTCTAAATTCGGGTACGTCCTGAATGGACTTACTTAGAATGCTCCAGTTATCCCTCAGAATGCGCCCTATTGCCACGCTGTGATCAGAAAATGTGGACATAAAGGGTATCCTACGTGCCTTCTGAGGGGCAGGTGGAGCAATCTCTGTATTAGTAAGGAGAATTCTACTTTTTTGTTGATCCAACAGTCGACGGGGGTAGCCCCGTTCTTTGAATTTGTCTGCCATCATCTCCAAAGTGTTCGTAAACTCAATCTGATCTGATACAATGCGCTTAGTACGTAAAAATTGTGAATAAGGTAGATGTTTGACTAAGCTGCGGGGATGATTACTTTCAAACCGCAAGAATGTATTTCGATCAGTTGACTTGACAAACAGGCCCGTGTGAATAGAGCCATCAATCCATCGAACATTAGTGTCTAGAAATGACAATTGTGTTTTTGAAAAAGACACTGTGTATTGAAGATCTGTATCAATGCTATTTAAGTAGGCATGGAAATCGATCAATTGAGGTTCCGTACCTGTCCACAGGAGGAAGACGTCATCTATGTATCGCCACCACCTCAGAACATGCTGAAAGTGGTGGGATACATAGATAAAGTCCTCCTCCATGTGGCGCATGTATATATTGGCGTACGTAGGGGCCACATTCGACCCCATCGCAACGCCACGCTTTTGATTATAGAAAGTGTCTTGGAACAAGAAATAGTTTTTCTCCAAGATCAGTCTCAACATGGTGTTGATAAATTGTTTGGCATTTTGTGTTAAAGGCGACTCATCCAGAAATTTATTGACTGCAGTCATGCCCTTTTCATGTCCTATTGGCGTATATAACGATACAACGTCAAAGGACACTAGAGTAAGGCTCTGCACGTCACTCACATCAGTGTCTCTCAACTGCTGTAAAAATTCACCTGTATCTTTGATGTATGATCTACCAGCTGTCGAGAAGGCCCTCAACAGTTTGTCCAGGAAAATGGCTATTCTACTGAACACTGAATCAGAGCCAGAAACGATGGGGCGGCCGGGGGGGTCCACTAAACTTTTGTGGACTTTGGGCAATATATATATCACCGGAGTGATGGGACAAGGTACCATCAAGTATTCCTTAAGCCCCTCATCGATGATGCCCCCGGCCACCGCATCGGATAGGCTCTGACGAATCATATTCATGATATTAAATTTAGGGTCACCATATAATATACCATATACATTTGTGTCACTCAATTGTCGTGTAATTTCTTTAATATATTTGGATGTATCAAGTACCACCACCCCTCCGCCCTTATCGGCAGGTTTAATCGTCAACCGAGAATTACTTTTGAGTTGAGTTAGGGCCTCTATCTCTGCAGTAGTCAGATTCGGATGGGTGAATCTGTCTATTTCCCCAGAACGGGTTTTGAGCTCTCTGATGTCTCTTTTAACTGCAGATATATAGGCCTCAACCGCAGGCTCATCTATAACTGGATAAAAAGCACTCTTGTTAGTTAAACCCACTTTTTGAAGTGAGAGTTCACTAGAGTGTACCTGTGTATTGGCAACGCGACCCTTAAAAAACATTTTCAACTTAATAGAACGAAAAAAATCATTCAAATCCATTTCAATGTTGAACCAATTTACCTTAGAGCCTGGACAAAAAGTGAGTCCCTTAGATAGAACACTGTGTTGAGCTTCAGTCAATTCTGTTGAAGATAAATTAAAGACTATGGTCTCTGTCTCTGGGATGATGCCTTTATCGCCTGTAGTCTGGTTCTGTTTTGTCGCTGTTTTCCTTTGTCTTCTGAACCTTTTGCCTCCCCTTCTGGTTCTTGTTCTTTTCTTTTCTTGATATCCAGATCGCTTCCTAAAAAAGCCCTTTCTTCATCTGTAACAGACTGTGTATTTTTTCTTTTCATTTTACTATTTTGATTAAAAGACATATGCGATGGATCTGTCTGCCATGTGTAGATATCACCTCTCTTGTAATCTTCCGTATCACGGATCCATTTATTCCTTTTACCCTCCTCCAATTCCATTTGCATTTTAGACAACTGATTTTGTACATCATCTTTAAAATATGTATATTCGTCAGGGGATAATTGTACCTGTAATACACGTTCCACTTCAATTAATTCATCGGTAAGTGAAGTCACCTCCAACTGTAGAAAGTCAATATTCAATAAAATATAGTCCAGAGAATATCTATTTGATAACATTTCAAAACGCTTACAAAATAAATCATTATTGGGAAACAGGTTTGGACGTAAATTGGAACGCATTCCTCTCGGGATCTTTTTTTCTTTTTTTCTTTGTAGTATTGTCCCAATGTAGCCATATGTAGTTTCATTGCGATAAGACGTCTGGATATTATAACAAACTTGTGTTATATTATAATAGAACCAGAAGGGGAGGCAAAAGGTTCAGAAGACAAAGGAAAACAGCGACAAAACAGAACCAGACTACAGGCGATAAAGGCATCATCCCAGAGACAGAGACCATAGTCTTTAATTTATCTTCAACAGAATTGACTGAAGCTCAACACAGTGTTCTATCTAAGGGACTCACTTTTTGTCCAGGCTCTAAGGTAAATTGGTTCAACATTGAAATGGATTTGAATGATTTTTTTCGTTCTATTAAGTTGAAAATGTTTTTTAAGGGTCGCGTTGCCAATACACAGGTACACTCTAGTGAACTCTCACTTCAAAAAGTGGGTTTAACTAACAAGAGTGCTTTTTATCCAGTTATAGATGAGCCTGCGGTTGAGGCCTATATATCTGCAGTTAAAAGAGACATCAGAGAGCTCAAAACCCGTTCTGGGGAAATAGACAGATTCACCCATCCGAATCTGACTACTGCAGAGATAGAGGCCCTAACTCAACTCAAAAGTAATTCTCGGTTGACGATTAAACCTGCCGATAAGGGCGGAGGGGTGGTGGTACTTGATACATCCAAATATATTAAAGAAATTACACGACAATTGAGTGACACAAATGTATATGGTATATTATATGGTGACCCTAAATTTAATATCATGAATATGATTCGTCAGAGCCTATCCGATGCGGTGGCCGGGGGCATCATCGATGAGGGGCTTAAGGAATACTTGATGGTACCTTGTCCCATCACTCCGGTGATATATATATTGCCCAAAGTCCACAAAAGTTTAGTGGACCCCCCCGGCCGCCCCATCGTTTCTGGCTCTGATTCAGTGTTCAGTAGAATAGCCATTTTCCTGGACAAACTGTTGAGGGCCTTCTCGACAGCTGGTAGATCATACATCAAAGATACAGGTGAATTTTTACAGCAGTTGAGAGACACTGATGTGAGTGACGTGCAGAGCCTTACTCTAGTGTCCTTTGACGTTGTATCGTTATATACGCCAATAGGACATGAAAAGGGCATGACTGCAGTCAATAAATTTCTGGATGAGTCGCCTTTAACACAAAATGCCAAACAATTTATCAACACCATGTTGAGACTGATCTTGGAGAAAAACTATTTCTTGTTCCAAGACACTTTCTATAATCAAAAGCGTGGCGTTGCGATGGGGTCGAATGTGGCCCCTACGTACGCCAATATATACATGCGCCACATGGAGGAGGACTTTATCTATGTATCCCACCACTTTCAGCATGTTCTGAGGTGGTGGCGATACATAGATGACGTCTTCCTCCTGTGGACAGGTACGGAACCTCAATTGATCGATTTCCATGCCTACTTAAATAGCATTGATACAGATCTTCAATACACAGTGTCTTTTTCAAAAACACAATTGTCATTTCTAGACACTAATGTTCGATGGATTGATGGCTCTATTCACACGGGCCTGTTTGTCAAGTCAACTGATCGAAATACATTCTTGCGGTTTGAAAGTAATCATCCCCGCAGCTTAGTCAAACATCTACCTTATTCACAATTTTTACGTACTAAGCGCATTGTATCAGATCAGATTGAGTTTACGAACACTTTGGAGATGATGGCAGACAAATTCAAAGAACGGGGCTACCCCCGTCGACTGTTGGATCAACAAAAAAGTAGAATTCTCCTTACTAATACAGAGATTGCTCCACCTGCCCCTCAGAAGGCACGTAGGATACCCTTAATGTCCACATTTTCTGATCACAGCGTGGCAATAGGGCGCATTCTGAGGGATAACTGGAGCATTCTAAGTAAGTCCATTCAGGACGTACCCGAATTTAGACTTCCTCCACTTCTATCTTATCGAAAAAATAAAAACATTAAAGATCATTTAGTGAGGGCAGATGTTGGCCCTGAGAAGGTCAGCATACAGCGGACATTGGCACCGTTGGGGTTTGGATGTTATCCGTGCCTCAACTGTGTCAACTGCCGCTTTATCTGTAAATCTAGATCCTTTATACATCCATCGACTAACAAAGAATATCCCATTAAATTCCATCTGACTTGTTCGTCATCATACGTGATTTATGTGTTGGCTTGCCCTTGCAACCTAATCTATGTTGGAGAAACATCAACAGAACTAAAGTTGAGACTAAACAATCATAGAAATTCCATTAGGAAAAAACGCACTGATCTACCAGTAGCCAGGCACTTTGGATCCCTACAACATACGGAACGGGATCTAAGATGTTGGATTGTTGATCAGATCACACTCCCTAGGAGAGGAGGTGATCGCTCAGCAATCCTCAAAAAAAGAGAATTGCAATGGATCTATAATCTGGATAGCTTGTACCCTAGAGGTCTTAATGTTGAGTTCAGGTGAGAGTTTTGGGACTTGTGGCTCGTTTACCCTCTCCCTTGGTGCGATATATCGTTCTCTTATATGTATAATAGTGCAGGAGGATTGTGAAAGATCAATATGTAATTGCAATGTAATATATACAAAATATTAACATATACATTTTCTCTTTGCCTTTTAGAACATTTTAATACACATGGTACTGGATACGGATCTGTGAACTATATCCTTTTGGAAGCAATGGAGACCAGAGCGGATACCATCTTCTCTCTTCTGTGCGCAGTCCAAGATTTATAATTTTCTATAGTGCAGACCTAGATCTTTGATTATCTTTATGTTGTGATGCCGTTCCATCTTACTAGGGATGATCTCCCTGCGGCCATGATATTGTCAGCTGTCAGGCTATTGGTGTCGGTATGGTTCATGGAAGTGTTCCCGTCCGGCACCGGCGGCCCTTTGGTTCGGTGTCCCTCTCGGTCGGGCGGGATCCCGATCCATCTGCTGTCACATGTAGGAGATCCCTACCATGGCTACTTACCCTATTTCGGGGATATTTGGTACAGCTCACATCGGTGCAATGTATAAATGTATAGGGCAACATGCCCTTTAACAAGATGGCGATGTTTGTTTGATACTATAGAACGCATGCGCCACATTTTCTGCATCACGACTCTTGGAATTACGTGTGTCTGGACATGCGCATTGAAGAGACAGAGACGCTCAACGAACGCGATGGTCTATGTGGGCGCTATGACTTCCTAAGGTTTTATTTCTTTGATCCGTACTCACTATTATATCACTGTTTTTATCATGATCTGTAACGGCATTATTTTCACATATAGTGAGTTAGTCTTGAGGATATAGACCATATGACACATGTCACTTTATGCACATGCACTTTGTGTTTTGTATCAGATGTATGTAATTGGAACTTAATTGTAACTTCAATCTGATTGGTTTCACACTTATGAAATGTCTTTTATATGCTCTCACTTTCACTACCTCTATGCTTGAGGAAGGCTCTTGTGAGCCGAAACGTCGCAAGTTTGCCAGACTATGGGTGAATAAAACCGTGTATTTCACTATTTTTTGGAGTGCAGTCCGACTTCTTTCATCTCTATATATATATATATATATATATATATATATTTGGCTTGAAAAAGGTTCTGAGAGAGAAACGATACGTTGCTGTATGACATGTGTGAATAAATAGCAAATTTTTTTCACTTTTAAGGAGTGCCGTGGATTTTTGTAATTTGTCTACCACCCGGAATCGAGGGGTTACCGCTGGCACCCACTTTACAGTTTGCAAAGGAGTGCTGCCCTACTTTTGATGTATGTGTATGTGTATATATATATATATATACAAAAAACAAAATGGCTGCACACCATTATATACAGTATACAAACAATAGAGCTAAGAAATGGGGGTCATTCTAGATAAAAGTGGTACAATACCGACTATAAATAAGTATACATGAATAATGGAAGCTCTTAGCGCACATACGTGTCAGTCCCATCTACCAGGCGTCAAGGTGGCTTCCGCAGATGGGTCCCTATCACTAAAGAAACTGCCTCACTTTGGACTTACTTAAGCCTACAATATTCAGGGCAGTGTAGGAACCAGCTACAAACATACTCTGCTCAGAAGTCCCAGGTAGATGGGTGTGTCAAGTCTAAAAGGGTTGCCACCCCCAATATGGGCCCAACACGTATGTGCGCTAAGAGCTTCCATTATTCATGTATACTCATTTATAGTTGGTATTGTACCACTTTTATATAGAATGACCCCCATTTCTTAGCTCTATTGTTTTTATATATAACGGTGTGCAGCCATTTTGTTTTTTGTAATTATGTTTGCTTCATGGATATCCACCTGTGATCCTGAAGGTTTTAGTCAAAATTTTCTTGCAATATATTGGGGATGGCACCCCTTTTAGACTGGACAAGCCCATCTACCTGGGACTTCTGAGCAGAGTATGTTAGTAGCTGGTTCCTACACTGCCCTGAATATTGTAGGCTTAAGTAAGTCCAAAGTGAGGCAGTATATTTAGTGATAGGGACCCATCTGCGGAAGCCACCTTGACGCCTGGTAGATGGGCCCGACACGTATGTGCGCTAAGAGCTTTCATTATTCATGTATACTCATTTATAGTCGGTATTGTAGCACTTTTATCTAGAATGACCCCCATTTTTTAGCTCTATTGTTTGTATATATAATAGTGTGCAGCCATTTTGTTTTTTGTAATTATGTTTGCTTCATGGATATGCACCTGTGATCCTGAAGGTTCTAGTCAAAATTTTCTTGCAATAAATATATATATATATATATATATATATATATATATGAAAAAAATAAGCAGCACATCTCTCCAGGAAATATATGAAGTGGATGCCAGCTTTCAATAATCCTGGTGCCAGATATTGATAAATAAATAAGGAAATCTACAGCCATTCTCAACTTAAGGGTCCATTCACACGTCTCCCACTTCTGGGTTGCTGAGCTCACCGGTGCGTTCCTTCTTTTTAATAATGTTCCAAACAGTTGTTTTGGCCACGCCGAATGTTTTTGCTATCTCTGTTGTTTTGTTTTTTTAGCCTAATGATGGCTTGCTTCACTGATAGTGACAGCTCTTTGGGTCTCATCTTGAAAGTTGACAGCAACAGATTCCAAATGCAAATAGCGCACTTGAAATTAACTCTGGACCTTTTATCTGCTCATTGTAATTGGGATAATGAGGGAATAACACGCACCTGGCCATGGAAAAGATGAGAAGCTGATTGTCCCATTACTTTTGGTTCCTTAACAAGTGGGAGGCACATATGCAAACTGTTGTAATTCCTGCACCGTTCACCTGATTTGGATTTAAATACCCTCAAATTAAAGCTGACAGTCTGCAGCTAAAGCACATCTTGTTAGTTTCATTTCAAATCCATTGTGGTGGTGTATAGAGCCAAAACGTTGAATTGTGTTGACATCCTATTTTTGGACCTGACTGCAGCTTGAGGTCCTGTGATAGTACTAAAATGTTGCTGTTTTCACATGGGTAAATAAAAGTTTTTTCGATACTTTTAATCATTGAGGAGTGCCTCAGATTTCTATCTATCTATCTATCTATCTATCTATCTATCTATCTATCTATCTATCTATCTATCTATTTATCTATCTAATTAAAAACAGCATGCATATGACCAAGAAACATAACATTAATGGAATCAAATTGGATATATGCATTCAAATTTATATCTACTGATTAAGGAATCTACACTGGGATATTCTGTGACAAATTGTGAATCAAGATCCTAGTGTATTGCATAGTAAGACCTCAGTCACATTAGAGGTGCCTTTTCAAGATGCATGAAAATGGTGTTATGATGAGGAGAACAATATTACACTTTGATTAAATTCTGGAGAGTAAACAGTATTCATAAAATTGGTTAAGTGCAGGGTAATCGAGCTGAAATGACCATAAATAAGACCTAAATGATTTGCCTTTGAAGTAGTTCTGCTGCAAAATGCATTACTTTTTTTCTCTACAGTATGTATTTAGTATAATTGGATTAAACAAAGGATACAAAGCTATTTCTAAAATTAAAACAAGGTGCTTCGTTAATGGTAATTCAAAAATTTCTGCTCCATTACAGTACTGATAAAATGTAGTTACTGTCATCTAACTGAAAAGTCACAATTTTTCATAGTTTTTTAATTTAAAAATGACCTTTTTCTTACTCTCTCTCTCCCTCTCTCTCTCTCTCTCTGTCTAAGGATAATAATCATCAGCACCCCTAAGGTTGTGTGCTGAAATCTCTTCTGCGAACATATTGGTGATTAAATATGATTTATTTTTATATAATTTTTGGAGTTTTTTTTTCTATTATCTATCTATGTATCTATGTATCTATCTATCTATCTGTCTATCTATCTGTCTATCTATCTGTCTATCTATCTATCTATCTATCTATCTATCTATCTATCTATCTATCTATCTATCTATCTATCTATCTTTCTGTCTGTCTTTCTGTCCATTTATCTATCTTCCACTTAATCTTATTTGGAAGACTAGCCAAATGAGCTCTGGCGAGATAATATGTAGAGATGAGCAAATTGTTTCTACAAATTCAAAATTCGACCAAAATATTTGAAAACAATATCAGTTTCTATAGAACCAGAGTCTTAGTTGATTCGATTTGAGAGAGTTTTTGGAGAGATGTGAGAAAGAGATGAATTATACCCGATCGAACATATCATGGAAGAATTTGCAACACTTTTGGGTTTAGGACTCGTGATGTCCCGAACTATTCCCAGCGAACATAGCTTGTTCACGTTCGCCGAGGCGGGCGAACATATGCGATGTTCGGTCCGCCCCATATACATTATCATTGAGCAAACTTTGACCCTGTACCTCACAGTCAGCAGACACATTCCAGCCAATCAGCATACCCTCCCTCCCAGACCCTCCCACCTCCTATCAAAAAGCAAGGACAGCATCCATCTTAGATTCATTCTGAAGCTGCAGTGTCACAAATTAATCGCATTGCGAATTCAACTTAGAGCTGGGTTCCTAATGGTTGTATTGCTAGAATATAACGAAGATTGAGAATATAGTGCTATATTCGTTATATATTCGCCAATTCTAGAAATACAACCATTAGGAACTCAAAAGAGGAGAGAATATTTAAAAGAAGAAAAACTGCTACAAGATGACATAGTTTTAAATTAGAGGGGCAAAGGTTTAAAAGTAATATCAGGAAGTATTACTTTACTGAGAGAGTAGTGGATGCATGGAATAGCCTTCCTGCAGAAGTGGTAGCTGCAAATACAGTGAGGGAGTTTAAGCATGCTTGGGATAGGCATAAGGCCATCCTTCATATAAGATAGTGCCAGGGGCTATTCATAGTATTCAGTATATTGGGCAGACTAGATGGGCCAAATGGTTCTTATCTGCCGACACATTCTATGTTTCTATGTTTCTATGTTTCTATGTAGATCTAAGTTGTAATCGCAATGCAATTAATACAGGTTATATAAATCGCATTGCGAATTCAACTTAGAGCTGGGTTCCTAATGGTTGTATTGCTAGAATATAACGAAGATTGAGAATATAGTGCTATATTCATTATATTCGTCAATTCTAGCAATACAACCATTAGGAACTTAGCTCTAAGTTGAATTCGCAATGCGATTAATGCAGGTTATATTAATCGCATTGCGAATTCAACTTACCACACGTCACGTCCCTGTGGGTTTTAAAATTTGCCTGTCCATTGAAGTCTATGGTGTTTTGCCCGGTTTGCCCGTTCACGAACATTCGCGGAAGTTCGCGTTCGCCAACGGAAAATTTTATGTTCGCGACATCTCTATTTAGGACCTGTTACAACACCATCGGCACTGATGATAACACCTGAAAACTTTTGGGGTGGATTGTTCTTAATTTGGGCCAGGTGTACTGTTTCATTGTCCATTGTTTTGGAGAGGCAGTCAGGGACATGAGATGTTTAATGTGTCTTTCCTATAGCTGTCTGACTTCCACAGCAACTTTAACTATGCGGTGCCTTTTGGTCTGACTAACAAGCCAGCAGATGTATGGGAGTGGACCTGCTAATGACATCACCTGTGGATTGCAATAGACCCCTTGCTGTGTATTAGGAGCCGTTCAGTGAAGTGGAAAAGCTATGTCATCAGAATGACATTATGCAGTTGGATTGAACTGACAACCAATGAAGGAACAGCCACAATTATCTCCCACCAATTCTATGGGGGTCAATGCACTGAACTGTTGGATGAGGAATATAAAAGGGTGCCTGCCCCTGTCATCAGCGACTATTCTGCAGGACTTCAGCCTAGGGTGGTGAACTTCAAAACTGCTTTTCTGCCCAACCTTCAGCGTACAGGTTTGGTTGGATAGTCCAGGTTGGGATGATTGAGTCACCTGACCGCATGCCTCGCTGTGCATGGCTGGCTCCCTAAGCTTCCGCTACCTCCTCTCTGTGGGTGCCAGCCCAAAGCAGGGTGCTACTGGCTGGGGTACCTGGTCCTGGGTACCTCCGAAGTCACGGGGGTTTAATCCCAAGCGAGACAGTAAAAGGGTGAATCGCTGTCACCTATGCATTCCTTTGTCCTTGCTGGGACTGTTTTATGTGCTGCTGACTGTTGGTTATCCAAGCAAGTCTTCCCAGAGCATTGTACCCTCACCCTGTGTTGTCTGAGTAGTGTGCCACCCACGGGAAAAGAGCATGGGCATTCAGTAGTCGGAGCCCTGGCCCTGTGCGGTCTTTACAAAGATAGACAGGCCGGTTAACGAGAGCACCCACTTGCTCTCCTGTCTCCACAGAACTATTTTTGGCTTACAAATACTGATGCAAAATACTAGCCAAAATGTACCATTATTAAAGTGACCTAAAAGGTCAGATTAGGAAAATGTGTAATTATTGATGTGAAATGCTTTCTAAAAAATTGTCATCGGCTTCCTTCAAACCAGAGTATTAAAGTCTGTCAGTATTCTGGCTCTGGATTATGCATAGATTTCTGATGATATGCCATCAGTATTGTCATCAATAGAGTTCAGCGGACACCTGGATGTTCGGGTTCGACAGGTTTGGCCAAACTTCACAAAAAAGTTCGAGTTCGGGACCCAAACTTGACCCGAACTTGACCCCGAACCCCATTGAAGTCAATGGGGACCCGAACTTTTGAGCACTAAAATGGCTGTAAAAATTTTATGGAAAGGGCTAGAAGGCTGCAAATGGCATCAACATGTTGCTAAGAGCATGGCAAGTGCTCTGCAAACAAAGGTGGATAGGGAAATTACTTTAAATAACATAAAATACGTAAAAAATAAAAAAATATAATCTTGATCTAGGAGGACGTCCAGGATCCATTTGGATATCTTCTCTATCAACTTTCGATGTTCTTTTCTGAGCCTACCATATTGATCACGGTTATCGGCGAATCAGGGTTCCACTCCGGAGAGGGAGCATGAGAAAGAGAGACCACATCCAAGGGAGATCAATGAAAGAAATTAAATTGTGATCGAGTGGAAATATGGGAAAAGTTATTAAAGCAGAAGAATCGAAGGAAAGGAGGGTGCGCGCGGGAATTACCCACTCCCGACTTGGGGAGGTAGTGACAATAAATAACAATACAGGACTCTTAAGATGCCCTGTTATTGGAATGATTAATAAAAAATTATAGGGAATGTCACTGGGGTATTTAGGATTTGGAAACGTTAGACAGGAGAGGCCCTGCTGCCGCTTTGTTGACTCTAGATAACTTCTGCCTGATCGCACCTCACCGTGACGTCCACGATCCATTTGAATATCTTCTCTATCAACTTTTGATGTTCTTTTCTGAGCCTAACATGTTGATCACGGTTATCGGTGAATCAGAGACAACGTATCACGACCAGTGTGCCGATCACATACGTGAGGCAAAGGGAGGGAAAAGAAAGGCCCTGTCCAAGGGAGAGGGAAAGATGGTGACCCCTAACTCACCTTGCCCTGACGTCCCTAGACGGGTTTCTCACCCGTACGCCGATCACGTGCCTAAACCCTGGCTTTCCCTAAGATGAGCCCTACGTAGTGAATAGGGCGCTGGGAACACTAGTCCGCACCACTAACACTAAAGGGAAACACTAGGGAGAGGACAGACAATACTGACAAAACATATAGTTCCAGGTGGGCGACAACAAACAACCAACAGGGATCCGGATGGTAATGCTCTGGTACGACAACCAGGAATAACAGCAACTCCGCTCCAGTGGGTCAGTATAGAAGTCCAGGCAGGAAGCTCTATATCTGACAACCAGAGAAGTGGGAGAGGGGAATATAAGGAGGTTGGGAGTGCCGGAAAAGAAACAGCTGAGGAGAAGAAGCTACGGATCCCTGAGTGAGACAAAAAGGATTGCAAGGCAAACACAGAAAGCTACCATTAAGTAACAGCGCTATCTTTAGACATTGAATTTTTTTAACCTGTCTACTAGGTATAGTAGTGGTATATCACACCCAAAAATTGGTGAATTTAACCCGAAAATGTAACAGACAAATTAGTGATTTTTTTTAACCTGTAAACTAGGAATAGCAGTGGTATATCACATACAAAAATTTGTGAATTTTTAGCCTAAAAAGTAACAGACAAATTAGTGATTTTTTTTTACCTGTCTACTAGGTATAGCAGTGGTATATCACACCCAAAAATTGGTGAATTTCACCCGAAAATGTAACAGACAAATTAGTGAAATGTTTTTACCTGTGTACTAGGTACAGCCAGGTTATATCACACCCAAAAATTGGTGAATATTACCCGAATATGTAACAGACAAATTATTGATTTTTTTTTTACCTGTCTACTAGGTATAGCAGTGGTATGTCACACCCAAAAATTGGTCAATTTCACCCGAAAATGTAACAGACAAATTAGTGAATTTTTTTAACATGTCTACTAGGTATAGTAGTGGTATATCACACCCAAAAATTGGTGAATTTAACCGGAAAATGTAACAGACAAATTAGTGATTTCTTTTTTACCTGTCTACTAGGTATAGCAATGGTATATCACATCCAAAAATTTGTGAATTTTTACCCTAAAAAGTAACAGACAAATTAGTGATTTTTTTTTTACCTGTCTACTAGGTATAGCAGTGGTATATCACACCCAAAAATTGGTGAATTTCACCCGAATATGTAACAGACAAATTAGTGAAATGTTACCTGTCTACTAGGTAGAGTAGGGGTATATCACACCCAAAAATTGGTGAATTTCACCCGAATATGCAACAGACAAATTAATGAAATTTTTTTACCTGTCTACTAGGTATAGCAGTGGTATGTCACACCCAAAAATTTGTGAATTTCACCCGAAAATGTAACAGACAAATTAGTGAATTTTTTTAACCTGTCTACTAGGTATAGTAGTGGTATATCACACCCAAAAATTGGTGAATTTAACCGGAAAATGTAACAGACAAATTAGTGATTTTTTTTAACCTGTAAACTAGGTATAGCAGTGGTATATCACATCCAAAAATTTGTGAATTTTTACCCTAAAAAGTAACAGACAAATTAGTGATTTTTTTTTACCTGTCTACTAGGTATAGCAGTGGTATATCACACCAAAAAATTGGTGAATTTCACCCGAAAATGTAACAGACAAATTAGTGATTTTTTTTTACCTGTCTACTAGGTATAGCAATAGTATATCACACCCAAAAATTTGTGAATTTCACCCAAAAATGTAACAGACAAATTAGTGAAATGTTTTTATCTGTGTACTAGGTACAGCCGGGGTATATCACACCCAAAAATTGCTGAATTTTACCCGAAAATGTAACAGACAAATTAGCGAATTTTTTTAACCTGTCTACTAGGTATAGCAGTGGTATATCACACCTTAAAATTGGTGAATTTTACCCGAAAATGTAACAGACAAATTAGTGAAATGTTTTTACCTGTGTACATAGGTACAGCCGGGGTATATCACACCCAAAAATTGGTGAATTTCACCCGAAAATGTAACAGACAAATTAGTGATATTTTTTTACCTGTCTACTAGGTAGAGCAGTGGTATACCACACCTAATAATTTGTGAAATATCCAAAATTCAAGAATGAGCAATTCTGCTGTAGTACAACAATGGCTGGTTAAGGCCGTTATACATGTCTATTATGCACAAGGCACGGACAAGTCCTGTGGGATCCATGCCTGGTTCATTTTAATGAACGTGAGCTTGAACACATTGGCTGTGGACAGGCGGCTGTGCTTGTCTGTGATAACGCCCCCTGCCATGCTAAACACACGTTCAGATAATACATTGGCTGCAGGGCAGGCCAGCACCTCCAAGGCGTAAAGGGCAAGCTCAGGCCATGTGCCCAATTTGGAGACCCAGAAGTTGAAGGAGGCAGACCCGTCATTCAGTACGTATAGGCGTGTGCACACATACTGCTCCACCATGTTGGTGAAATGCTGCCTCCTGCTAAGACGTTCCATATCAGCTGGTGGTGCTGGTTGTTGTGACGTGCTGACAAAGCTTTTCCACATTTCGGCCATGCTAACCCTGCCTTCTGAGGTGCTAGCAGTGCCCCAGCTGCGTTGGCGACCTCCTCCTCTGCCTTCCCCTTGTGCTTCAACTGTGCCCCCGCTGTCAGGTAGGAATGCCACCAGCAGCGCGTCTACCAGCGTGTGCTTGTACTTGCGCATCTTATGATCACGCTTCAGTGAGGGAATTAAGGACAGTACGTTGTCCTCTGTGGGAGGTGTATCGTCTGTGTCCTCTGTATCCCCCCAGCCACACACCAGTGATGGCCATGAGCTGGTCTGGGTGCCACCCTCCTGTGAACATAGTTCCTCCTCCTCCTCATACTCCACCTCCTCATCCTCCAGAACTGTGCCCTGGCTAGACAATTGTGTCCCTGGCGTTTGTGGGTGCAGGAACCCACCCTCGGAGCCACTTGTGAATGACTGGCCGGAAACCTTATGAAATGATCCCTCTATCCTCCTCCTGTGCCACATCCTCTTCCATCATCGCCAGCAGCGTTTTTTCAAGGAGGCATAGAAGTGGGATAGTTACGCTGAGAACGGTGTTATCGGCACTGGCTATATTGGTGGCGTACTCGAAACAGCGCAACAAGGAACGCATATGAGGCGGTGAGCGGGAAGGTCGAAGTTACGCTGCAGCACTGACAGGTGAGCAGCAGCAGGGTGAGAACGCCGAAAGCGCGCACAGACGGCCCGCACTTTATGCAGCAGCTTTGACATATCGGGGTAATTTTTAAGGAATATCTGCACCAGC